>NC_025690.1:871575-952260 GCF_000633955.1 Camelina sativa | reverse complement strand
GTGTGTGGCTCGAGAGAGGGGCTCGATCGGGTGTTGGCTTGAGTGGCTCGAGCATGGTAGTTAGAGCGTGTGCAGAGTGAGATTGGCTCGAGTGTGACAGCGGAGGTGTGGCTCGAACGAGTGCAGAGTGATGAACCTCTCAGGATGGGTTGAGTCTGATTCCACGCTGTCGGTTGAACTTTGCTCGAGTCGACGATGGTTGAGAACGCACGGTGGTGGTTGAACTCTGCAACACCTCTTCTTCATTATCCCAAACCTCTTCCTTAATTTCCTTGGAGGAGAACTTCTCATTGTACCTTGGAGCTTCTTGATTTGCCCACTCATCTCCTTCACCATAGCTGTTAACTCTTTCACTGAATCCCTTAGAATCTGAGTATTTTGGAGTTCATACAAACTGTCAAGCGCGGGAGGACTTGACTCTTGCGGTTGGTGAGGTTTTAGAAGCAGGTCTTGACGCTTAGGGAGGGTAACGACTGCACTCGAGTTGGAGAATGGTCGAGTGACACTTTGAGTTTTCTCTTTGGTTACCAAAACCTCAGTTTCTGCCTCATTCACACTCTCAAAGATGTCAAACCCAGCTTTATGATATTTCTCTTCAATCACGAAGGTCTGCCCATCAATAGTTGATTTCTTCTTAGAATCCTTGATGTCAAACTTCATCTTGAAGTTTTTACCCAGATTGAGATCAATCATCCCTTTCTTGACATCAATGACTGCGCCAGCTGTAGCTAAGAAAGGTCTTCCTAGGATTAGTGGATCTTTAGGTTCTTCATCCATTCCCATCGCCACAAAATCAGTAGGAATCTCAGCTTGTCCAATTTTGATGGGCAAGTTCTCTAGTAGACCATGAGGCAATCTAGTAGTCCTATCAGCTAATATTAAGCGGAGGTTGCATGGCTTGTATTCGTTGAATCCTAGCCTCTGAGCTACAAAGAGTGGCATGAGGCTTACTGAAGCACCAAGGTAACATAGGCACTTTTTGAAGGTCAATGGACCTAGAGAACAAGGCAAGGTGAAAGAACCAGGGTCCTCTAGCTTCTTTGGGATAATCATCTTCTGAATAACAGATTTGCATTCATGAATAACCCCACATATGTCATGCACTACCCTCTCATCTTCCAAAACTTTAGCTTGAGCTCTTTTAGCTATTTCCTCCTTCTCTTTCGTCCTTTCTGTTACCAAATCAGTTAAGAACTTTTGATATTGAGGCACAAGTGCAAATGCATCGAGCAAAGGCATCCTAAGTTCAATTTCCTTGACTTGGTTTTCGAACAGAGCTTTATACTTCTCAATAAGCTGCTTCTTAAACCTCACTGGAAATGGTGGGGTTGGCTTGTATGGTGGAGGAATGAATCTCACAGGTTTATCTTTGGGAGCAGTGGGTTCTTTAGTAGCTTCAGGATCAGATTGTTTGGCTAACTTAATTGGATCCTTGAGCACCTCGACAGGATCCTTTATCTGAACTTCATATTGAAGAAATTCCTTCCCATCTAAACTCTCAGTGTCCTCAGTGAACCGTACATCTACAACTTGGGTGGTGATGGCATGCATAGTAGCATAGTCCTTGGGGTTTTGAACTGCTTTTCCAGGTAGTTGGCCAGTTGTTGGGGTAGAAGTAGAAACAGTCTTGCCTTCCATATACTTCATCTTGGAGTTAAGAGCTTCAAACTTTACATTCAGATCATTGTAAGAACATTCCATCCGCTGACTGAGTTCAGCAAACTTCTTAGCAGTATCCAGAGAACCACTAGCTTGACCTTGAAGAAGTTGTTGTAGCATGTGCTTCATTTCTTGATCTGGAGCTTGAGTAGGTTGAACTTGTTGAGGTGAAAATCCTGTTGCTTAGGCACGAATCCTTGATTGTAATGAACAAAAGGTTTTTGCGGACCTTGTTGTTGCTGCTGAGGAGGGTACACCTGATCTTGTGGATTTGCAACATTGGTGCTCCGGTAAGACAAATTGGGGTTCGTCTTGTAGGGGTTGTAACCTTTGTTGTATCCACCCTGATTCTGAACATAGCTGATCTCCTCAGTCTGCTCGCCCTCCCCATCTGGAACTTGGAAAGGGTCATCCTCAGATACAAAGTGGACGCTCCTCTGCTGGCTTAGCAAGATACGGTCAAGCTTCTCATTGACATTCTTGAGGTCTTTCTTATACTTCTCCTCAGACCCAGCGTCGCCGCGAACTGTGCGGTCATAGTCCTCATTGTAGTTGCCGTCTGACTGGGCGAGATTCTCAACCAATTGCCATCCTTCATCAACGTCTTTGTTTAGGAAATTACTGTTAGCAGCATGCGGATTTTTGGAAGTACACCACAGTATAGAGTGCTCAGAAGTGACTCGTTGCTGAAACCATGGTGTGGACACTGGCTATGGTAACCCTTGAAACGCTCCCATGCTTCACAGAATGATTCTGAGCTCTTCTGAGTGAAGCTGGAAATCTCATTCCTGAGACGTGTTGTTCTGGAGTTGGAGAAAAACTTGGCCAAGAATGCTTTCTTGCAACCATCCCAGGTGGTGATTGATCCCTTGGGAAGGTTTTTCTCCCATTGATGAGCCTTGTCTCCGAGGGAGAAAGGGAAGAGGCGCAACTTGTAACCATCCTCACTCACGCCGTTGATCTTGGTGAGACTGCAAAGACAGTCGAACTCGTCCAAGTGTTCGAGTGGATCCTCCATAGGCAACCCGTGAAACTTGTTTCCTTGGATCATGGTGATCATACCACTTTTGATCTCGAAGTTGTTGTTCTGCACGGCGGGAGGAATGATTCCAGCACGCTGAGTATGAGTTTTCGGTGCATCCCTAGCACCAATGTTTTGCGGTCCCTGATGTGGTTCATTCTGTTGTTCCATAGTGACTTGTGCGGGATGATCAGTGGGTTGACGATCTTGTCGTGGTCGTTGCAACCGATTGATTTCGTCGATAACAGGAAGGAGATTCTGATGCCCTCTTGATCTAGTGTGCATGCAAGGTTGCAATCAACAGGTACCTGAGGTGCAAGACAAACAACCAAAGCAAGTCAGTACTCAGAATGAGAAGTGTAACAGAACTTAATCTTGCAAAACTTGAAATCTTAAATGTAGCAAAACGATTCCCAAATGGCAACGGCGCCAAATTAATACTAAGATTTTTGTGTGTCTATCCTAGTAGGTTCAATTAACCTTATGTAGGTGTAGTACTTAAGGTGTCAATCCAAATGGGATGATGCTAGTCACTCAAGATGCAATCAAGAAGTCACAAGTTAAGCCAATTCAAAAAGTGTTTTCCTAACAATCCTAGAATGGTCAAAATACAAAACGAAAATGGGTTACAGAAACAGAAACGAAAATGTATGACAAGAAGCAAGCAAGAATAAGTGAAACCGAAAACGATTCTAAGCATGAACAAATGAAACAGTCTCGGGAATGTAATATCAATCAAAAAGATAAAATTCCTAAGGATGGGAGTAATTGATGTCGGTGGAGTATCCTAGTCTACAGAGTGTTTAACATACCACATGCAAACTATCCCTAAACAATGAACATTACAACTTAGCTAATCCAATCTCTTGACAAAAGTTACTCAGACTCAACCACTTCCATACCTAGCTCTCGTTAGAGAAACATGGTCGAGCAGGCATGACAAACAAGTTCATTCACGTCAACAAACATCCTAGACAACTAATCTCTTAGGCTAGGAACGTAAGTCTCTGGCACTAGTTGGTTAGACATTTCATCAAACACCTTTTGGGTGTGGAAATGTCTCGAACCTAGTCCCAATTGATCAGAAAAAAACTAGTATTTCTAACTCTAGTCCAGAAGGGAATCATACAACCAAAGCTTAAACACTCTACATCCTAAGATCCTCCACCTAATCTATCCCATCCTCAAGAACTAACACACTACTCAGATCCGGAAATCATCACCAAAGATACAAACTCAGAAAACATTGAAACAAGCATTCTTAGATAGGTAAAAATGAGATGAACAAGCTTGTAGAAGAAATCAGATGCAAATACTCAATGTATTAAAAGATATCTGGATACAAAGTCTGAGAACGGTTTTGGAGGCTAGGTAAAACCTTCAGAACAAAATGAGATAAAAAATAAGATGATGTCTGCCCAGACTTAACAAAACGTATTTATAGTAAAAACATGTAAATCCCTAAAACTTAAAACGACAAGATGAAGAGTCGGTTTGGGAATCTCCTGAAGCGTGTAAGACGGAACGTCTTCCTGACATGTGCGAACGAGTAGTGGCTCGAGTGGGTGATGGTGTTGGCTCGAGTGGAGGAGGGTCGAGTCGACGGGCAGCGGCTCGAGCTGGAGGGTCGAGTTGACGGGTGGCGACTCGAGCTGGAGGGTCGAGTGGACGGGTGGCGACTCGAGCTGGATGTATACGCTTCCACTAAAACGATGATAACTTTTGAACCACACCTCCGATTGGCTTGAAATAAACGGCATTGGAAAGATGACTCAATTCTATACAACTTTTGTGAAGACATCGAAAGCTGAATCCCCCGACCGGTGGCTCGAAGGACGACTCGAACGGCGACTCGATCGACGGTCAAGGTGTTGCTCGAGTGGGTGACTCGATCGACGGTCAAGGTGTTGCTCGAGTGGGTGACTCGAACGACATCGAACAGCGACTCGAACGATGTGTTCCCGCCGTCTCCTAGATACCTGAAATACTCGAAATGCACAATGTATGCAAGAATGATGCAAGAACTACCTAAATATGCAAAGTGTACAAAAGAGACTAGAAATTTATGCAAAACAACTAGTTATCCTAACTAAATACATGGCAAATACATGCTTAGCAGAGACAAAATATAGACATATCAATGATGCAGAAACTTCCTAAACATGCAAAGTGTACGAAAGAGGTTCTAAAATGATGCAAAACGACTAGTTATCCTAGCTAAATGTATGACAAATACAGGTTAAAGAGATGTAAAATATAGACATATCAATATTCCAAAAATATATTCAATTTATAGATAAAAAGAATTATTATAAAAAAAATTTATGGAATAATGTTTAGTTTTTTATGGAGCAAGGAGACAGTTTTTATCCACCTTGTGTGTTAGTATCTCTTTAAAACTATTGTACTTTGATCTATTTATTTTTGAATATTACTTAACATAATATAAAACCCACCAAGGCAACAAACTAAGTTTGATCTTCATTTTGCATGATACATCCTTTGATTAAAAGAGTTTGCATGACACACCCTTTTATTTTGCATGACACCATAAAGTGGATTTTTTTTTTCACGTATTTCCAAACCATAAACATATGACCACAAAGCAAAAACACACTCACATCAACTATTTGTCCAATTTTATTAGATAGCCGACTGAAAAAAGTAAAAACGTTGTCAAGTTTTAAACGAGTAAGAAGGTTGTTACCAAAGTAAAAGAAGACCGTAACCATGAATCTTTTAGCCTTTTAAAACCAAACCAACTTTTGGAATATCACTAAAATTGTCTGGCTTAAAAAGCTTGCTTAGGAATAAAACTCTAAAGTCTTATAAATTCTCGCACTTCTATATATATACACACATATGTAAAAGCTAAGGAATACAAATCCTGTAATAAACTACATATATAATTAATTTCATTATATTATAATTTCGGTTAGAATAAGAACTTGTATATTTTTATTTTTTTTGCTAAGCTAGAACTTGTATATTGTTAGCTCCTGATCAGAAAAAAAATATATATTTAGATTAGAAGATCTGGTCAGGCTGACATTTGTGAAAAGTATATCGTAGAAAAAAACGTAATGATGTGTTGACATGTTGTCCATTCGAGATCTTAGAAACAGTAAAATAATAATATTAAAGTTTAACATAGTTAATCACATGATCAATAGTGAATCATATCACTGATTACTGATTACTGATCATTAGGACTTAGGAGCCAACAAACAAATAAATTACATGAAAGTAAACCGCCAACACTTTTTTTCCAAACGTAGACTTTTGTTGCAATACTTTTTTTTATTATTATTTCAGTTGGCATAAGTTTGTGCGTGATAATAACCACAAGGCATGCAACAAAGAAGTTCCAAACTAAAAAAGAAACCATTAAACACAACATAATTAGTTTTGTTCCTGCTTGTTGGTGCGGGATTTAGTACCCCCAACATACCAAACGAAACTAGAAAGATAATTCGATTACTTAACTGAGAATTCGGTTAAGAACTTAATTAAATGTTTATTTAAGGCAATGTTCGGAAGAAGGAGGCCCATCAATGAAGATAGAGAGCCGACTTCCCAATTCGCCCGCTGGCCGACTCGAAGAAAGAAGCAACTTTCCTTATCTTAGTTCGAGCTTTAAGGAAAGTTAATATATTCTGTAATCTAGAGAAATGTATAAATAAGGGGAGACTTCTCCATTGTAAAGGATCCAAGATCTAATACAATAATTCAGTTCATCATTATTCTTAGCAAAACCCTAGCTTGAGTCCTAAGAGACCTAAAGCCCTTTCCGATTTCAAGCTTAGATCGACTTCTTAAAGAGATTACTTCCTTGAATTTGTTTTCCTCACTAAACAAATTCATTGTGGAAACCTAGTTTCTACACTGCTGCTAATGTTACACCACTTTAGCCAAACCAAAAGCAGCCGCTGAGAAGTTTGTTACACCACTTTACACCACTTTGCAGGTCAATTGGTGGCAACTTGTCCTGTAGGAAGGTTGTTAAAGGGTGAGGACCAGGGTTCGAGGAACGCCTGGCGCACCAATAACCTACTGGTGGATTGGGATATCCACAGTGATGGCTTAGGATCGATGCCCTGCAGGACCAGCTTGGGATCCGTTGGGACGGCTAGCGGGGGACTAGCAGGGTCCACGAACGATCCGTTGGAGCAGCTAGCAGTGGGCTAGTGGAGTCCGCGGGGCGGGTTGTCATACAATGGGTCCTATAAAGACGGTTTCAAACGCACTTCTTAGGGGTTTGCTGCCGGTGAAGTGCCCTTGTGCATAACCAAATACGAAGAGAGCGAACAAAGTTATAACCACAGATGCCACTACCGCATACATGGCATGCGGTATGAATTTGTAGGGAAGTAGCGGTATAAAACCGCTAAGAACATATGTGATTGCAATCGTGAACGCGCTTTGTAACGCTCTTTTTGGATCAGGCTTCTCCAATCCCAGCTCAAACCTGTGGGAATTATAATCAAATTTAACAAATAATTATAATCTAACCTATTGTACATGCAACATGCATATAGTAGGAGTAGGAACATATGTATGCATATGCATGGTAATTAAATATTTAATTTGACCAACTCAATCACGTAAAATTTTGGAAGTCGGACCATGTAGAATCTTGTCTACACCTGGAAAGTATAAAGCTCAGCTTTTTGCAGAAAACTAAAAGTATCCCTCGATTTTATCCCTAACTAAGAGATATAGTAGATAAAAATAGTAATGAAATTAGTGGGAAGTTATATACTGACTTCATCATAAAATCAAGCTATGCTTGAGGATTCTTACGAAGAGAATTAACCACAGGTGAATATTCATGTGGCTCTATTCCATATTGTGCTAGTATCTCTGCCACTTTTGCTGCTTCTGTTTATATCGATAGTAAACTGTGTTACACCTTTTAATTTTCTCTTTAAGGAAGGTTTAATTAATTAGATTGAGTCAAATTTGGTCTTACTAGTCTCAGGAACTGCCACGATCTCTTCTTGTTCTCGTTTAATCTCCCTCGCGTAATGATCCTCCTCGCTCTTGGCCGCTAGATACCTAAATTTGTTATTTAATCTTGCATTAAACTCCCATTGTTGAATCACGTTTCTTTGTACCATATGATCACTAAGACTAAATATGAAAACTTGCATGTATAATCATTAATTGTATGATCTAGGACTATTTAGTTATGGTACAAGCTAAGTACAACATAATATTTCTGATTTTTTTTTGGTTTTCTAATCTGTTTTGATGATATTTGTCTTTTTCCTCAAATTAATAGGAAATTTATGGGAACAGCTTTTAACTCCTTTTATTATTGTTTTTACACTTTGAAAAAATGAATATTAAAATCCCACTTTAGCATTATTGTTGTTCCCACTTTTGCATAAATGAGTAATTGTGTATTCCACTAATCAAGTTTACGTATTTACGAATTGATATAAGAAAAAAATTTCACACTCATTTAAGCCACAAAACTTTTGATTATCTATCTAATAATCAACCGTAAGTTAAAGACCCACTAAATTAATATTTACCAAACAAAAAAATAGTTACCGAAGGAAAAAAGTAACAAACCCCAGACAGAGTTCATAAACCCTACTTTCTTTCTTTTTTTTCTTCCTCAGCCTATCATCATATAGTTTTGAGGAACACTAACCATGTCTCTGAGCTGAACCATGAGACTCGTTCTTTTATTTCTGAACCTTTTCGTGAAAATGTTTTGTTTTCTTTGCAACTTTATTCACATTAATCGAAGATTCCCTCGCCATGTAAGTCTTTGCTCCTCTTCTCTCTCTCAATTTTTGTGACGATTTACATACAAAATTGTGAGGAATTTAATTGGTCATAATTATGTTACCATTAAGTCATAATATTGTGACTAAACTAAATGTAACAAACTTTGATCACAAATTAGGTCTCATTTGTTACCAAATATATAGTCACAAATATAAGTACTGATTTGCAACCAAATATGGTAACTAAATTATATGATGTTGTAACTAAACTTATGGTACAAACTAAGTACAACATAATATTTCTGATTTTTTTTGTTTTCTAATCTGTTTTTGATGATATATGTCTTTTTCCTCCTTTCTGTTATTGTTTTTACACTTTGAAAAAATGAATATTGTAATCCCACTTTAGCATTATTGTTGTTCGCACTTTGCATAATTGAGTAACTGTCTATTCCACCAATCAACTTTACGTATTTACGAATTAATTTAAGAAAAAAATTTCACACTCTTATAAGTCACAAAACTTTTGATTATCTATCTAATAATCAATCCTAAGTTAAAAACATGTCGAAAATAAAATAAATAAACAGATATGAACTGTTGAGTGAAAACATTAATTTTGGGCCTATGCAGCAAAAGGCCCACTAAATTAATATTTTACAAACAAAAAAAATAGTCACGGAAAAATAGTTCATAAACCCTAGTTTCTTCTTCTTATTCTTTCTTTTTTTAAAACCTTTTCGTGAAAATGTTCTATTCCCTTCGCAACTTTATTCACATTAATCGTAGATTCCATGTAAACCCTTGCTCCTCTTCTCTCTCTCAAATCCAATCCCCTCTCTGTTTCCCTCTATCTTCTCCCTCTCAATCTTCCTTCATCTCTTGCCCTTTCGTTTGGTTCACTAGCTTTCTCTGTATCATCCGATACCCTTTCGTTAGCAAAAGCGGTGGTGGTGCTTCTACTTATTATTCCGACGATTTCGATAGAGATTGGATCCGTAAAGTTGTTCAGAATGATCTCTAGGATGATCCCGGAATCGAAAAGCTTCTTGATTTGAAATCAGCTCCGATTTGTGTTCCGAGGGTTCTCGTTGAATTGAAAGAAGACCCGAAATTAGCTTTCAAATTCTTCAAATGGTCGATGAACCGTGATGGGTTTAACCACACCTTAGAATCGTACTGTATAGTAGCTCACATTCTGTTTTGTGCTAGAATGTATTACGATGCTAATAGTATCCTTAGAGAGATGGTTTTGTCTAGGAAGGCTGATGACTGCGATGTTTTTGATCTTCTGTGGTCTACGAGGAATGTGTGTGTGCCTGGTTTTGGAGTGTTTGATGCTTTGTTTAGTGTTTTGATTGATTTAGGAATGCTTGAGGAAGCTATCCTGTGTTTCTCTAAGATGAAGAGATTTAAGGTTTTCCCAAAAACCAGGTCTTGCAATGGTTTATTGCACAGGTTTGCCAAATTAGGGAAGACTGATGGGGTGAAGAGGTTTTTTAAAGACATGATTGGTGCTGGTGCGAGACCGACTGTGTTTACTTACAACATAATGATAGATTGTATGTGTAAAGAAGGAGATGTAGAAGCTGCTAGAGGTTTGTTTAATGAAATGAAGTTTAGAGGTTTGATTCCAGACACTGTCACATATAATTCTATGATTGATGGTTTTGGGAAGGTTGGTCGATTAGATGATACGCTTTGCTTTTTCGAGGAAATGAAGGATATGAGCTGTGTGCCTGATGTGATAACATACAACGCTCTGATCAATTGTTTCTGTAAATTTGGGAAATTACCTCAAGGTTTGGAGTTTTATAGGGAGATGAAGCGAAATGGGTTGAAACCAAATGTTGTGAGTTACAGTACTTTGGTTGATGCTTTATGCAAGGAGGGTATGATGCAACAAGCCATCAAGTTTTATGTTGACATGAGAAGGGTTGGTCTTGTGCCTAATGAATATACCTATACATCTCTCATTGATGCCAATTGTAAAATCAGTAATCTCTCAGATGCCTTTAGGCTGGCTAATGAGATGTCGCAGGTGGGTGTGGGATGGAATGTGGTCACTTACACTACACTGATCGATGGCCTTTGTGATGCGGAGAGAATGAAAGAAGCTGAAGAACTTTTTGAGAAAATGGATGCAGCCGGTGTGATTCCAAATCTTGCAAGTTACAATGCTCTCATTCATGGATTTGTAAAGGCAAAAAACATGGACAAAGCTTTAGAGCTTCTGAAAGAATTGAAGGGGAGAGGTATTAAACCGGATTTGCTGCTCTATGGAACTTTCATTTGGGGTTTGTGTGGTTTAGAGAAGATAGAGGGAGCTAAGGTAGTGATGAATGAAATGAAGGAATGTGGAATCAAAGCGAATCCACTGATCTACACCACGTCAATGGATGCTTACTTTAAGTCGGGAAACCCCACTGAGGGATTGCGTCTACTGGACGAGATGTTAGAACTTGATATCGAGGTCACAGTTGTTACATTCTGCGTTTTGATTGATGGATTGTGCAAAAACAAGTTAGTTTCTAAAGCTATTGATTATTTCGAGAGGATAAGTAATGATTTTGGTCTACAAGCTAATGCAGCGATATACACTGCGATGATTGATGGTCTCTGTAAAAATAATCAAGTCGAAGCTGCGACAACTCTGTTTGAACATATGGTTCAGAAGGGTCTGGTTCCGGACAGAACGGCTTACACATCGTTAATGGATGGGAAATTTAAGCAAGGGAATGTGGTAGAGGCTTTGGCTATACGAGACAAAATGGCTGAGATTGGTATGAAGCTTGATTTGCTTGCTTACACTTCATTAGTCTGGGGACTATCACATTGCAATCAGTTGCAGAAAGCGAGATCCTTCCTCAAGGAAATGATTGGGGAAGGGATTCTCCCTAATGAGGTTTTGTGTATTAGTGTCTTAAAGAAACACTATGAGCTTGGATGTACACTCGAAGCTGTAGAGTTGCAGAGTTATCTGATGAAGCATCAGCTCTTGACCAGTGACGATGATGATGCACTCCCGCACATTTGAACTCGAAAGATGCAACCTTTTTGCTCTTATCAGACTGATTCTGATATTCGGATCCAAATCTTGTTTCTTCTAAAGAACAAGAAACCAGACTACGGAGTCTACAGCCGAAGCTTCTCCTGAAAAAGATTTATCATAAAACAATCTTGGCGGCTGCAGTTTCCTTGTATGGTTCAGGACTAATCCGAAGAGAAAGCTTATCGACGAATATATTGTTCATCGAAAAGACCAGAGGTACCAAACTGATCCAATATTGGGTGCTTTGTTACTAAAATCTGAGATGAGTCTATGTGATAAGGTAGATTAAGTCTTTTTGTTGCAGACTTCAAGTCTCTGAAGCTAAATGAAAAGGATGAGAAAGTAGTGAACTGAAGATTATGAATCAATTTGCTTGAAGATGGGTTTTAAGGGTTCTTCATTGTTTGTTCTTTTTGTATTGTTGCAATGAGGAACCAATAAAAAATCCCCAGTTTTGGTCTGTGTACATTTTTTTTCACCCAAAATGTAATTTTCACTTATTGATGATGAATAATTTAGTTTAGGTTTGAACAAATTATCTATTTTTTCATTAAGAAGATGAATTATATAAATTAAGCAAAATTAGTCATAGAGAAGGTTATTACAGTAATTTATAGAAGCTTGTAACTCTCTCTCTTCTCTCTACAATTCTGTTCGCCCTAGCCGCCCCCAAAAATATTGAACCCGCCGGTGACCGGCGTCAGGTGGTTTCCACAGCACCTACGCCGGTCTCTCTTCTTCTTTCTTCCCCTGTTTCTCTTTTTTCTTTTGCTTCTTCTACTTTCACGGCAAAGTGCTGAGTTAGAGGCGGAGAGATCTCAGATTTGTTTTTCCGTTATCGTCGGCATGAAAAGAGAACGTGACGGAGCTTGAAGACGGCACCAAATTTTCTTCTTTTAGCCTTCGGCTTGGGTTTTCCCGGCGCGATTTCGGTCTGGATAAATCGATCTCCTGCAGCTCTTTGTGGTGGCAACTTTCTGGTGCGGAGCTTCATGGTGGGGAATCACTTAGTAGCTGTTCAGAGCGGCTGCGGCGGTGGTGTTGTGGAGGTTTCAAAGCGGATCCATTTGAGGCTTTGATGTGGCTCTGTTGGTGGCCCAGTTTTTGTTGCCTTGTATGTAGTTGTTTGTTGTCTGTTGTGTTTTTGTTCAGGCTGCGACTTTGGCGAAGTGGGAGGAGTTAATGAGACATGGTGATTGAAACCGTGAAAGACGATTGCTCGGCCACTTTGGTTTTAGCTTTTGTCTCCCCTGGGGGAAGTGTTTAGGGGAGTCTGATGTTGTGAGTAAGGTGGAGTCGGCTTATTCATCTCTCGTGCTATCAGCAACATTGGATTATGATGAGCATTTCCCAAGTCGCTAGTGTTGTCACTTGCTTGATCAATAGTGGTTCCGGTCTGTGGTTTTTTAACCACAGTTTTCGAGTGTTTTCATGATCGAGAAAGTTGTAGGTACTAGGTTTGAAAACTGCCTTGATTGCGTACGCTCGCGACAATTTCGAGTTCATGTTGCGCTCTGCATTTGTCTTTCTTTATGGTGGTTTCTCTCGTCTCATCTTACCCTGCTTTGTTGTGTGCTTGCTTATTTTTTTTTTTGTTAAAAGGCTTTCAATTTATAAACATATATGCGCAATGGGCTATTTCCGGAATAGGCCCATACAATTATCCCCTTAGGGCCCAGTCCGATTACAACAAACCAAACCAGATAACAAAGACCAAAATTAACCCGGGTATATCAAACTAAACCGGTAGCTAACCGTTATGAGCCAGAAACCCTAATCTGCAAATGAGAACCCTAGTGCAGCCGCCTTCCTACGAAGTTGCGGATACTCGTCGGCCCAGGACCACCGGCGAGCCAGGAAGACGGGAGTCAAACAGAGAAGGTGACACAAGACCATCACCATCCCGCCACCGTAGAGTTGTGAAGAAAAGGAAGAAGAAACCGATCTAACAATCCGGAAGCCATGGTTCAGTCTGATAGAGATAGAGCAGTAGGGAGTAGATCTAAACAGCCATCGACGGTGGCTTAGCCTTGCCTTTCCGGCGGTAGACCTCCCCCGTCAAACCACCGGCTGTGACAAAACCTCCTGCGTCTCCAGCCGTTCAGATCTAACCGCTGTATCTTTCTCATTCCTCGCCGAGAACTACCTTCTTCTAACTGCAAAGCCACGCCGCCGGTAGAGCTCTTACCGGAATTGTCCTGCGGAAGCTTCTCCTCGCCACAGACTCCCTTGATTTCGATCTGGTGACCTCATCGGTAGGTGCAATGGACTACGGATAAAGCGCCATGAAACAGTAGTTCCTCTTCAACGCCGGAATCGCCGGAGGAACCTTCACTCGATGCACAGAGTTGTGATCAGAAGAAGAGAAAGGAGGAAAGAGGAGAGAGCCGCGAGTAGAATTCACGCGCCCACCTCTCTTAATTTGGACGCATGTGTGCTTGCTTGTTGTTCTGTTTTTTGCATTGTAGTTTTTTGGTCTTTTTCTGCTCCCTGTAATTCTCTATAACCTTCTCTCACAAATGAAAATTGGTATAAAACTTAATCTTCTACCGAAAAAAAAAAAAGGTTATTACAGTAATATTTTTTCAGTTTATATTATGTTGCCCAAACAAAAATAAAAATGTATACTACAGTAATATTTAATAGAGTTGCTTATATTAGTTGTGAGAGTTTCCAATACTGAGTGTAGGCTGGCTCGGAAACAGGTGTGGGAGATTTAGAGCGAGGTTCGGAGATCTCTGTCACCGTAAGATAATCTCCAGGTACGGATTCAGCTTCGGATTCTCTCTTCGTCTCGAACCCGGTTTGTATAGCCGTTTAATCTCGCTCTCGCTCTCACGATCAGTCGAGTTAAACTCAAAAAGCTTTGAAAGATGCAATCTCCAGATGATTCTGCATCTTCTCAACTCGAATTTGTAATCGAAAATGGTTGAATCGTTTCTGAATTTGTGTTTTTGTATTTTTTGTATTGTTTTGTGGTAAAAGAGAGATGGGAGCTAGGGTTCGAGTTCAGCATTACAATTTGGGATCAGCTGATTCCTACATCGGTACTTCTCTCCACGATCTTAACTCCGTTGATGGTTCGGCGAGAGATATCGACGACGATAGTTTGAATAACGACGGCGATTCCTCTTCCGCGGTGTGTAAAACATTTCTCAATTTTGGGTCTCAATTCTTTTATTTTTTAGGGTTTATGTGTAATTGAAATTTGGGGTTTTGTTTTTTTCAGGACTGTATGCATGAATCATATAGAAGCTCTATGCAAATCCACAATGAAGTTGTTGAAGAAGGTGGATCTAACATGGAGAACATGTTAAGCATTGAAGGTATTATTACTAAGGAAGGATCAATCTCAGTATTTGGATTTCGTTTATCATTGATTTTGTTATGTTTTTGTTTTTAGATATTTCACCGATTGAATCAGCAAGAGCGAGATTTCTACAAATCATCGTGGACTATTTTATTACTCAACATGTGATTGAGGTTTGTGAGGACAAGCTTGTTCTTGATGTGGTTTTAGATGGACGGGATGATGATAATAATTACAAACTCAAGAGGAAGTCTGATGATATACAATATGAAGGCGATCCGCGTTTTGCGTTACCGTTGATGTATGTTGCGAATTTGTATGAGACTTTAGCTGGTGAAGCAAATGTGAGGCTTGCTTCGTTGAATGGGATAAGAGAAAAGACTATTGGGGTTTCTGTTGAAGCAGCTGGTGGCTTGTATCGGAAATTAACTAAGAAGTTTCCTAAGAGAGGTACAATTTTTGTATCTGTTCTGATGTTTTTTGCAAATGTGTGATTATGTTTTGAGGAGCATTAGTTTGATTTGTCTCTTCTATGGTATATTTTACAGGTAGTTGCATGTACAAGAGAAGAGAACTGGCGACTTCTGTTGAAACAAGGACAAGATTTCCAGAATTGGTAGTACATGACGAGAAACGAGTTCGTTTCGTGGTGGTCAATGGTTTGGATATTGTTGAAAAGCCAGATGATTTGCCTATTGAAGATGCTGAATGGTGAGCAATCATCATCAAGACGTTTACTATTCTGAGTTATCTACTTCAGCATATAATTGGATGTTGTCACTCTAGGTTTAAGCGGTTAACAGGCCGTAATGAAGTGGCTGTCTCTGCGAGAGATTATAAATTCTATTGCCCTCGACCCAAGCATAGGCGTGGTCAAAATTCTGTCTCCAGCATCCATGGCTTGCCTGTAAGACCAATCAACTCTCTGTTTATAGCTTTGAGTTGGAAGAACAAGCGACAGTGTGTTTGTGTTTTGTTTTGCAGACATTTCCAGGTATAGACTCTTCAACGTTAGCCAATACACAAGGGTTTCGCTCCGATAATGAAGTATGCGCATACTCTTTCCGAATCTACATACTATGGCAAATTCTAATGTTAATGATCTTGAGCTCATCCAAAATTAATCATAATTGCAGGAACATCACACTCCTCCTTCTCCTTCCAAACATCATATGTCGTCTTTGTCTCATCAATTTCACCAATCTATGCACCAGAGCCACCACCATCATCAATCTATTTACCAAAGTCAACACGCAGCCACACATTTTCCCGGTCAGAACCATCAATGTGACCCTGAACTATCTCTCACCCACCAGTCACCATCAATTTCACAGCACATGGCTTGCTTGCAACCCCTCACTGGAGGCCATGTAATGGTACAAATCTTCCATAATATATATCCCGATTGTATCATTTCGATCTCCATTCCGCATATATATGTTCATCTGTCTTTCCACAGCCAACTTGTCCGGCAAAATTCTGCGACCAATGTGGAGCACAGTACTTGAGAGAGACATCCAAGTTCTGCTCAGAGTGTGGTTCCAAGAGACTCGGGATATAGTCAAGAGAGACAGATCTTTGCTCAATTCTCCGGTTGGTGAAGTCTGAGCAAGTTTACTTGGCACAGAAGTAGCTAACCTAATTGTGTTCCTAATTCTGATTAATGCAGATGTGTTACCGTTTATATGGTTTTGGCTATGTAATATGTACGTAACATGCCTATATATTCTGCCTAGCTGATATCTGATCATTGCATGAAATTCTTGTCAAAAGATGTGATATGAGCCCCAAAAAAAAAATGTATTACAAAATGAAATGCAAAAGGTGTTGTAACTTGTAATAATTTAAAAACGATTGCATGAACGAGTCTATGAAATGAAATAAAATATGCATTTTCTCTTTAGATAGAAGTAGAACCTCTATAAATTAATACTCGGTAAATTAATAACCTTTATAAATTAATAAATTTCTCTACTAGTGTAATTTTGGACACTATTCGATAATATAATAAAATAATATTTTTTTGAAAATCCTTTTTAAATATATGGTCCCATCAATAATATAAATTAATAACTATATGAAATTATCTAAATATATGTATATATCTACATATTAATTTTTATTCTGTATAAAAACCTTTGAGTGCTATCGTCAAAACATGATAATTTTTATTTTCATTGTAATTGATTTTATAAAAATATTATTTATAACCATTAAATCTTATTTTTAATTTTTTTTTTACCAAATTAGGAAAGTCTCTCTATAAATTAATAATTATTAATTTATCGAGAAATTAAAACCTCTATAAATTAATAGATTTCTCTTGTCCCAATATTATTAATTTATAGAGGTTGTACTGTATAACATTGACTAAAAATAAAATTATAGATTTTTTTGTCTTAATTGTTTTCTATTCATTTTATATTATTTTTAGTTATTTTTGAGAACAAATAAATCCGATAATAGAAGATAACATAACACAAATCAACAAAATGTTTTTTGTAATATATTCTTTTTGAATCTAATGTTAAATTATATTCAAAAGAAAATAAACTTTGTTACATTGTTAATGCAGAACTGTTTTGAAAACTAGGAAAAATTTAAACTTAAATCAGTTTATGTTGAGTCTGGCCGCAAACCAGCGTTGGATGCGTTCATCTCCTCCGTTTGTTAATGTGCTCAAGCGGTTACGCACATTCTTGTCAATGAGCTTCACCAATTTCCCAGTTGTTGACGGTTGTTCACCATGTCTTCTATCGTTTCTCTCTCTCCAAATAGAGTGAATAGTGTTCTGAAGAGTATATCCCAAGAGAAAGCGTTGTGTTTGATCCAATTCATTACGAACTTGTGTAGGAGTCCTTTAACTAGTTCCTCCCATACCTGCCGGGAAAAGAGACATTGGAAGAATTTTGTAATATATTCAAGGTATATATTCTCCAACATAGCAATTATTCAAGGTATATGTTCTCCAAAATGTTCCCGTAATTCAAGGTATATATTCTCCAAGAACTAATGTATAAAATATTATTGGTTCTTGAAAATATTTGATCATCATGATGGTCTAACACCTTCTCGTACATAAACATGACCACCTTCAATGCACTCGATATAGTGGCAGATGAAGGCACACACTACAAAAAAATAGCCTGTCTATGAGAAACAATTGCTATGTGTCTTGCATATTTTATCCGCCATATCCATCTCTATATAAAAAACATATTTGATTATGTGTGTTAGTAGTGTATATATATATATATAACAAAAACTTATACTACGATATAAACAACCAAATTTACATCTATGTATGTATGAAAATTTGGATACTAGATATAACATGATATGGGTATTGAACCTGCAGCAGCAATAAGAAAGATGAAAGAGATCAGGAGAAGGGCTGAGAGAGCATGTTGAGAGAGCTGCATTATTAGAGAAAAAAAATTATGAATATGTTAGAGAGATCGTTGGAAATAATTAAGTGTTGTTTAGGAAGAATAAGCTGGTAACACTATATATACTACAAGAAAATATATCTAAAACCACAAAATATTTTGTACCTTTGAAGCATATTTGGTGGCTACTTTTGTAGCAGCGGAAATCCACAACAAAAATGTTGGGCTATAGCATTGTAGCTGTTTCTTCATGTGGCTTTTTTTTATTGATCAACTGGAATTATGTTGATATCGAAAGAGTATGGGTTTCACAACCCATTGGAGAACAAAGCTGTTTTTGAAACTTACACATACTTACCGCTACTCTTATGCTCCGAGTAAAGACAGGCTTATACAAAAAAAATTTTACCAAAAAAGTCAAAATCAAATGGTTTAAGGCTATTGCATCCTGCAGTCATCTGTAACCCTCTATGCTATTAGAATGGCTCCCTTGTTTGAGATTGAATTTTCCAAAATAATTCTCCAAAACTTGAACGCTTGCAAAGAAAAAATGGCCTCCATCGCTTGATATCTAAAAGATGGTCACGCTTTAGGTCTACTAATGACATCCACCAGGAGCTTATCTTGTAGAGCAAAAATCATTTTATCAACTTTGTGACTTCTCATGCTCTTTATAGCCCAGATGAGAGACATGAACTGAGATTCTTTTTGGTCAGCTACTTTGTGAAGGCCCTTCTACTATGGAGTAGAACAACACCCTCATGATCTCTCAAGACCCAAGCAGCATCAGCCAGTTCATTTCTTCTTGACCAAGAAGTGCCTATGTTACACTTTAGCCAATCCTTAGGTGGGTGCAACCACAACTTTCCGGTTTGACTGACCTCACCCCTGAGATTGACACCTCCAGTTACTTGCTTGTTGCCTTCCGACAATATGGTTTCTTCTTCGACTCTTTGAGCTTCTACCCACTCAAACCAATCATCTTTTGCTTTTCCTGCCGAATTAATAGCTGAGAAGCATTCCCCTTCAAAAGAGACCTGATTCTTGTTCCTCCATAATCTCCACATGACCCATGGAAAAAATTTCCTTACCTCCTCTGGCCAAGATTTGTTTTCCTGGTTTGTAAGAAGATAATGGAAATTGGAAAATATCGACCCATTGTGGAATCCAAATTCCGGCGAAGGCACTCCTGCAACAGCCCAGGTTTGTCTCGCTATGGGACACACAAATAATATGTGGTTTATAGATTCACCTTCACACCCACATATCTGACATCTCTCATCGATATGTAGACCCCGAGAATTTAGAGCCAAGGCCACAGGTAAAGCTCCAGACAAGATCTTCCTTTGAAAAACATGAAGTTTAGGATCAGTGTGTACCTTCCAGATTTGGGATTTCAGGACATTTATGGATGGAAGTTGATTTGCTTGGATTATGATGACTGTATTGTTTGATTGGGAGACTAGCCAATAAGCCGATTTGACTGTAATTTCACCACTCTTATTGAAACACCAAGAAAAGAAATTCTCCTGATCCAGGACCGGTTTTATTTTGATGATTCTCTGAATGTCAGCCGGTAAAAAAAGATCTTCGAGTTTTTGGAGATCCCAAGTTCGTCTTCTTCTATCAATCAAATCACACACTCTAAGATTGGGGTTAAAAAAGTTATTCTTTCTCCAAGGCGGTGTCAGCTCTCCATCCTCAATCAAGTTATCCATCCACACCCTAATGGTTTTACCATTACCTATGTTTTTGGTTAAACATTTGATTAGAAGATCCCTCCCATGTAATATACTTCTCCAAGCAAAGGATGGCCTTCTCCCAATTCTAGCCTGTAAGAATTCAGAGGTTGGGAAGTACTTACTCTTCATCACCTTAGAAAAGAGGCAATCAGGGTATTGACGATCTTCCAGGCTTGTTTATAGAGCAGAGCTTGGTTAAAGGTTTCGATGACTCTAAAGCTCATTCCTCCTTGGTCTTTTGGTAAACACAGCCTCTCCCAACTTTGCTAATGGATTTTATTTGCATGTTCCACATTGTTCCACCAGAAATTTGCCATCACACTCGCAAGGTTTGCACATGTAGTTTTAGGTAATCTGAAGTAAGTCATGACAAAAACAGGCATCGCCAAATCAACCGATTTTAGTAAGACTTCTTTACCTCCTTGGGATAGAGATTTAACATACCATCCAGACAACTTAGATTTAACCCTTCTTTGATACAACCGAGAAGCTGCACTTTTGAACCATAGAAACACTCATGCATTTCTAAGTAAGTACTTGCCCCTTCCTTGTGGATACCCAGCTTGGTTTGGATACCTCTTTTAAGATCCCTGCTCACATTTACCCCAAACGTGATTGAGTATTTCCGAAGGTTGATACCTTGACCCATGATTTTTTCATACCTCTTCAAAATAGCCTGGAGGACATGACTTAGCTCCAAAGCCGCTTTGCACATGAACAAACTGTCATCAACAAAGGGTAGGTGATGAATCTTTGGGCCTTGGTCATCGAACTTGATACCTTCTTATCTTCCTTCGAGTTGTGCTTTGTTGAGCAGGTGAGTGAGTCCTTCAGTATATAGGTCAAAAAGAAAGGGAGATAGAGGATCACGTTGTCTTAAACCTCTTTGGGGAGTGATGAGTCCAAACGGTTGATCATTAATTAGTACAGAATAATTGACAAACAAGACACATTTCATTACCCATTGGTCTCATTTAATCCATACTTGGTGAAAGCCTAAAGCTGCTAACACAGATATGAGATAACTCCACTCGACTCTATCATAAACCTTCGACATGTCGGTTTTCACTGCAATGAAATTATCAGACATCAATTTCTTACCACTGAGGCTATGCACTGCTTCGTGTGCTACCGTTATGTTATCCGAGATCAGTCTTTCGGGGACAAAGGCCGGTTGATTTAATAAGACAATGTTCTGGAGTAGGGGCTTCAATCGTTTAACCAAGATATTTGAAATGATCTTGTACAAAATTGTGCAAATGACTTATTTGTCTTAGGTCTGTCATCTCTGTCGGATGTTGAGTTTTTGGGAGGAGGAAAATGTGAGTGTAATTCCAGTCAATGGGGAACACTCCACTTTCAAAGAATTTTTGAACCTCCTTGATTACTTGAGCCCCCACGGTATCCCAGTATTGTTGGAAGAAGCTTGCTGGCATCCCATCAGGACCTGGAGCACTTGAAGCTTTAATGGAAAAACCGCATTTTTAATTTCTTCCGCTGTGACTTCTTCAATCAGTTCCTCATTCATACTTTGGGTAACCTTGGGTTTAAAGTCATGAAACCATTTGAGAAAGGAAGATGGATTGGATGGGTTGAAAAGGATGTTAAAATAAGCAGAGGCAACTTCACCTTTTGCGGCTTTAGATCTTTGAGCAGTACCATTACTATCCAGCAGCATTTCAATCCTTACCCTTGATCTGTTTCCTCTCACAGAATCATGGAAAAATCTGGAATGACGATTACATGACCTAAGCCACTTTTGTCGGCTTTTTTGACGCCATAAATCTTCCTCCGCTCTATAAGCTTTTGCTAATTCACCCTTCAGACTGAACTTTCTCTAGAACTTACACTAACTGGTGTATCTTATCAAGAGAATTTGCACTAATCTTTTTTTCCATACACTGAGAGCTTTCCTACAGTCCCTTATTCTTTCAGAAACTCTGAAACCAGTATTCCTGTTTCCATGTTTCCAAGCTTTGGCAATGGCTCCTTTTACCTCAGGGTTTTGGAGAAATCTCCTGTCAAACTGAAAGTGACCTTCGACGCAACTTGAGAATTTCTTCTTGTGGCTATTCATGGAAAACTAGCAACGGATTTTACCACACGTATTTTGGAAAAACTTATACCTATAATTTTGTAGCTATTTTATGTTCTGGTTCTTTTGTGGTTATTTTTATCATGGATAGATGCAAATTGTTTTGTGGAAAATTTAAATAATTTAATTTTAAAAAAGTTCATTCAATATTGACTAGAAAGAATTCATTTAATATTGAGAGAGCTTCATTTTTGGAGAGAAAGAGAGTATATAAATATTATATAGCGATAGTTGGAAATAATTAATTGTTGTATAGGAAAAAGAAGGGAAGAAGTGAGTGGCGATATATATATAGGCGACAGGCTCACTTGACATGTGTTTTCTAAAAAGAAAATTTAATACATTATTATCTATTTAATTTGATTGAAGTATGTTATTGTCTAAGAAACAGATATATTTTTCTAAACCAAATTATCTTAACCTAAAAATAGTTGTAAGATAGAAAGCATTCAAAAATTTATTTTGACTTTTTATCACATATGCCATATATTCCTAAAATGTATTTATGTATTTTAGTAAACATAATTCACATAAAATTATTATTACATATTATCTTATGATATTATTCTAATTAAAGTATATTCTTTTGTTACCTTGTGCTTTGAAAATAGTGTTTCCTCTACATATTTAATTAACCATATTAATTTCTCTTTTTATTGTTTTTCTTTCTTTTCATATAAATACAAAATTAACATCAAATTAATATGATGTACATATAAAGATTTAGATTATAAATTTTAAGTCAGGGCTTGCTTGCAATCCCTCACTGGAGGCTATGTAATAGTACAAATCTTCCATAATACATATCCCAACTGTATCATTTCGATCTCCAGTAAGATCCTCAATTACTTATCTGTCTTTTTGCAGCCAACTAGTCCGACAAAAATTTTCAACCAATGTGGAGCTTAGTATTTAAGAGAAACATCCAACTTCTGTTCAGAGTGTGATTCTAAGAGACTCAGGATATAGTGGAGAAGAACAATTTTTTGCTTGATTTCTTGGGTTGGAATCTCTTTTGAGGCGCATATTTACTTCAGGTTGGTGAAGTCTGAGCTAGTTCACTTGGCACAGAAGTGGTTAGCCTAATTGTGTTCCTAATTTTGATTAATGCAGATGTGTTACCCTTATATATGCTTTTGGTTATGTAATATGTTATTAACAGAAATAAAATATATATATATTCTGCAGAATCAGTACATGACTATTGAAATAAGTTTTGTCATTGAATTAGATTTTGACCAATTACAAAAGATGTTGTAAAATGTGGCATCACCAAATTATCTATATGTTTATCATGGGAAGTAGATCGATCCTCAAACAACCCGACCCGTTTTTTTATAATAATAACGATATATATTTAAGCATCTGATACTACTTAATTAAACCAATCAAACCACAATTCATCATTAACCAGCAACAACCAATAATCTTAGCGGAAACATAAAAACAATACAAAACCAACATATCATCAATACAATAACATTCATAACCATTCTATCCAACAACCTAACATAACTCTAACCAAGGTTCCAACATCAATAACATAACCCTAACACAATAACCGAGACTCTAGATCATCCTCCCATCTACGAGCTATACACACAAGCTAATCAAGAGTACAACCACAAATAAAACATAACAAACCAGCCATTGAACAGAACATCTGATAACATTTCACCACATCTATACATCACCACACAAAACAAGTCATACAACTCAATCGCTCAGATAAGCTCATGGTCACACACTCACCTTAATTATAACAACAAGTACAACCAGAAAAAAAACTCTCCTCGCGTCTGAACCAGTCCAGAAACGTCATACAACAAATCACAAAACAAAAAGCAACCTTGAAGCAAACTGGACAGAAACATAAAAAAAAAACAGTCTTAAAGGCGAAACCCTAATATTAAAACAAAGCGTTAAATATCAAATTCCTCTGGTGAAAACCTACCCCTAGACGTCACAAAGCTTCCTACCAAATTTCGTGCCGATCAGAAACCATACGAAACCACAATATCAGTTCCAATACCCGATAGTCCCAATTGGTGTCTGAGAAAACGTGTCTCACGAAACTGCCAATAACTCATCGAATTTAAATCCAAATATACTTTTGTAAAAAGGAGAATGACTATGAAAGTCTTGGTAATAACTCTACCAAATTCGTTACCTTTGAGTTTTGATCTGCTATGTCGCAACTGTTTTCTCCCAAAGCCTAACGATTCAGCTCCTTCTCCTTCTCTCTAATACAAAGCTTTGTTGATCTCTTTCTCCTTCTCCTTCTCTCTAATAAAAAGCTTTGTTGATCTCTTTCTCCTTCTCCTTCACAATCGACCAAGAGCTCCCTCTCTCTTTCTCTGAGGAACCAACAACGACAAACCTCTACAACTAAAAAGAAGAGAAGCGTCGAACCTTGTATACAAGAATTAAGGCCTCTTTGGTTTAATTAAATTAAACAAGAAAATAGCTAAACCAATAATTAATTAAACCATCATTTTGGTTAATCAATAAATCGATCAGGTTAATAAACCAACAATGATGAAACCAAATCTACTTCAATTTCCGATATCTGACGGTCGGTTTGCTACGTCCAGGAGACTTTAAAGATTTTTTTACCTTCCCTACAAATCACCACATAATTTTTCCCTGTGTTTTGTCCTTACTCGTACAGTTCGACAATCACTTCTCGGAATGTCACCCATCCTGAAACTACTTTATCTCAAGCATGCATAACTCTGGAGTTCTCTCAATATCCTTGACAGAAACGATAAGTTCTATATACTATATAGGTGGTCAAATCAATATTTTTCACACTATGTAATAGTACAAATATTCCATAATATATATCCCAACTCTCATTTCGATCTCCATTAAAGTCCTCATTTACTTATTTGACTTTTCGCAGCCAACTAGTCTGGCAAAAAATTTCGACCAATATGGAGCTCAATTTTTATGAGAGACATCAACCTTCTGTTCAGAGTATGGTTCTAAGAGACTCAGGATATGGTGGAGATAGACATTTTTTTGCTTGATTTCTCGGGTTGGAATTTCTTTTGCGGCACAAATTTATGTTAGGTTGGGGAAGTCTGAGCCAGTTCACTTGACATGGAAGTGGTTAGCCTAATTGTATTCCTAATTTTGATTAATTCAGATGTGTTACACTAATATATGCTTTTGGCTATGTAATATGTTTATGACCAAAAAATGAAATATGTATTCTGCGGAATCAATACATGATTATAAGAATATGATGTGCCATTGAATTAGATTTTGAAGAATTGCAAACGATGTTGTAAAATGTGGTATCACCAAATTTTCGATATATACGTTTATCATGGGAGGTATATCGATCCTCAGTTTTTACTTTGCAATCATTTAAACACGACGAGTTAGTCTAAGAAAGTATCTATATAAGCTTTTTTTTTGAATATAACATTGATTAAAATAAAAGGAAACTTTTTATTTTAATGCTTAAATATATTTTTTAATTAATTTATATATTTTATATTATTTTTAGTTATTTTGAAGAACAAAGAAATCCGAAAATAAAATATTAAAAACCCAAATTTAACAAGGAATGTCTGTAATTCAAGATATATAGATATATTCTCCAACAACCACATAGCAATTATTGAAGGAAGAAGTTTGAAATACAAGTGAATCTTGATAATATTATGATAGTCTTTAACAGGCTTTGGTGCATAAACAACGACGGAAGACTCCATCGAATTCGCATTGACCGCCTTCAAATTTCTCGAATTGTTGGCATATGATGGCACAACTGTTACTGCTAAAGCACACACTTGAGAAACGGTCGCTCCGTGTCTTGCATATTTTATCCGCCAAACCCATCTCTATATATATAAAAACATTTGAGCATATATGTGTTAGTACTTAATAATTAATGTCTATAAGAAAAATGTATATTCATTACGATATAACAACTAAATTCACATACTTGTATGTATGATAATTTTGATACTCTAACATGACATGAGTATTGTACCTGTAGTGGTAGCAAGAATGATAAAAGAGATAAGGAGAAGGGCTGAAAAAACACGGTTAGAGAGCTTCATTTTTGGAGAGAGAAAGTATGAATATTTTAAAGAGATCGTTGAAAATAGTTAATTGTTTTGTTGGAAGAAAAAGTGTTGTTGGTGGCACTATATATAATATTTAAAATTTGTTGATAAACAACTCTTAAAAATTAACCTATGATATATATACCTCTTTTTGACATGTGTTTTGTAAAACGAAATTTTAATACATCATTATCTATGTCATTTGATTGAAGTATGTTATTATATCTAAGAAACATATTTTTTAAAAGCAAATTGTCTTAAGCTAAAAATAGCTGCAACATAGAAAGTATCCAATATTTATATTGTCTTTTTATCACATATGCCATATATACTAAAATGTATTTCTGATTTTAATAAACTTAATTCACATAAAATTATTATAGATATTATCTTATCATATTATTATTCTAGTTAAAGTAGTTTTTTTCTATTACCTGGTGCTTTAAAATAATATTTCTTTTACATATTTATTTAATTACATTTTCTTTTTTAGTTTTTTCTTTCTTTTCATTTAAATACAAAATTAACATCAAATATGATGTACATTTAAATATTTAGATTATAAATCTGAGCTAGGGCTTGTTTTCAACCCCACATTTGAGGCTATGTAACAGTATAAATCTTCCATAATATATATTCCAACTGTATCATTTCGATATCCCTTAAGATCCTTATTTACTAATCTATCTTTTTTGACATGTGTTTTCTAATAAAAACTTTTAATACATCATTATCTATGTCATTTGATTGAAGTATATTATTGTAATTAAGAAACATATTTTTTAAAAAGCAAATTATCTTAAGCTAAAAATAGTTGTAATATAGAAAGCATTCCAATATTTATTTTGTCTTCTTATCACATATACCATATATTCCCAAAATGTATTTCTGTATTTTAATAAACATAATTAACATGAAATTATTAGTAGATATTATCTTATGATATTATTCTAATTAAAGTAGATTCTTCTATTATCTTGTGCTTTGAAATAGTGTTTCCTTCACATATATATATTTATCTTTTTTATTTGTTTTCTTTCTTTTCATTTAAATAAAAAATTAACATAAAAATGATGTACATATAAAAATAAATATAATAAATTCTGAGTTAGGAGTTGACAAAAAAAAAATATTATGAGCTAGTGCTTACTTGCAACCTTTGACTAGAGGCCATGTAATGGTACAAATCTTCCATAATGTATATCCCAACAATATCATTTATGTGACAATCCTTCCCATGGACCCCACTAGCCCCCGCTAGCCACCCCAACTTACCCCAAGCTGGCCCTGCAAGGCATTAATCCTAAACCCTCACCGTGGAAATGAAACTAATCATCTAAATTCACCAGTAGGTTATTGGTGCGCCAAACTGAAACGACCCGACCCGTTTTTTTTAAATAAAAATACAATATATAATTAAGCATCCATACTACTTAATTAAATCAACCCAAACCACAAAAACATCATCTAAACCAGCCATAACCATCTTACACAGCGGAGACGTACAAACAATACCAAACCAACATATCATTAATACAATAAAATTCCTAACTAATCTATCCAACAACCTAACATAACTCTAACCAAGGTTCCAACACATAACCATAAATAACCAACAACACACAAATGAGACCCTAGATCATCCTCCTCCTCATCGCCTTGATTCCACGTTCACACTTTGCCTTTACCTGCACCGCAAACACAAATTGAGATGCGTGAGTATTTAATAAACACTCAGTGAGGCCATCCTCCCATCTATTGGGCTATACACACAAGCAACTGAGATTCTATTATTAAATCCAACAACCAAAACACAAACAACACAACAAACCAGGAAAGACTCGGTTAAGTCTGGTGTCGCTCGACACTAAGTTGGTGTAGACCGACACTAATTCGGTGTCGACCAACACTCAACCAACATGGTGTCGACTGACACTAACTGGTGTTGATCGACACCACCTCCGTAGACACGATCTGCACGAAGCCGAACGACGAACCTCCGTTCCAAACTGCTTCCAAACCTTCCCAAACTCTTCCAAACTTCTCAGGAACCTATGGGAACATGAAAACAACCAACCCACACAAGAAAAACACCACAAACACAAAGAAACAGCCAAAACAACAGAGATATCAGGCTTAAATCAGCCATGGTCAAGCACTCACCTCTTTTGCAGGAAGATTCTCACTCGACAACGACGAATCCAACACTTAGAAACATTCTCCTTTGTTCCTAGCACAAGATCTTCACTCCACAGCAATAGATCTCTCTAGAACAGCACAGGATCTCACAAATCTCTCTCAAAAATGTTTTCTCCTTCTTCTCTCTGCTTCTCTTCCAAAAACCCTAAAAGGACGAAATAAGTCGAGTTCCCCTTTTAAACTCGAGTTAAGGGCTTCTCCTAAACCAACCACGCAAACCGGACGATTAAAATCGAACCAATCGAACCGTCAAAAAACGGTGTCGACCAACACCACAAGTGGTGTCGATCGACACCCTAACCAAAATTCTAGAAATTGGTTCGCGAGCGTTACAATTCTCCCCCACCAATAAGGATTCGTCCTCGAATCCCGCAACATCGTCCCTCCACCAAGGAACCCCGTGAAATCGTCACCACGCCCACACAATCTCCGACCGGACTGAACATCATCAGCCAAGGCCTTCCGTGCAACTGTCGCAACAGCCTGCACATTCACGTGACCCAACAGTCCACTCGACCCTGACCTCACTAGTCAGCACAATACAACAACATGAGATTTAACCCGACCTCTGAGGTCTCATCCAACCACTATGCTCATACCCACATCCTATACATTGTTTGCTCTCTCACTCATACGTTCTCAGGTTGCAACCGTCGAACTACACCGCCTGCACTCTCAGACTGTCGTCCTCGAGCATACCGTCTCACTCTCGGATCATCACCCTCGAGATCTCGGTACCAGGGGAACTACTCATCCCCTCCGGGGAACTAATCATCCCCTAGGAGAACTAATCATCTCCTTTGCCGCTCTCAGGGTAGCAACCCGTCAAGCCTGCAGTGCACTAGGGAAACTAATCATCCCCTCAGGAGAACTAATCATCTCATCCGGAGAACTAATCATCCCCCCAGGAGAACTAATCATCTCCTCATGAGCAAACAAGTCCTAATGTCTATAAGCATCTCCTGACCGGAACCACCTCCCGTGGTTTGCGTATAACATCACAATGTCCTACCAACCACCATATTCCCTCACTGGAATATCAACACCATCATGACCACTAATCAGACCAACTCTAACACATCTTAACCATTCGTGTGTTTACACACGCCCTTTTCAAAAATAGACAAGTTCTAACTATTCATAAAACGTTCTATTTGTTTGCAACCGCAATCTCCATAACTAGCTTTTTCTGCTTGGCAATTATCCACAGCAAATCATCAATACGAGCGTAATAAAACAAACAAGTACCATACGTTCGCATATTCTGATTCACCGCATCAAATGCTTTGCAAGCCGCAACTCCGGTGTTTCACATACCCTTTCCAAAATAGACAAGTCCTAACTATTCATAGAACTTCACATTTTTAGAAAATTTCTATTCATGGAAACTTTCCATTTATATACCCAATATACCTCAGGATTCCATAGGAACTAATCAATCATCTTAATGAATCCTCTTCAACAACACCAGTAAGCACAGCGGCCACACAATTGGCTAAACAGCCCGCCAAAAAGGCCACACAAGCCCCTCCAAGGCTCGCAAACGCTAAAAATGGGAACTTCTATCTCCCCTAAAACTTTCCATTTTTAGAAATTTCATCTTTTGGAAACTTTCCACTTATAGAAACTTCTATATCAAGAATTTCTCTCCATTTTACAAATCACATAAACATTCATCCATTACGCATCAAAATTTCATAAGAACTAATCATCTTATTAAATTCTCAAATGCAACAAACGTCTACAATTCCAAAACGCAAAAGCTTAACAGAACCAATGAAAACATAAAGGAACTAAACTCCGGGATTGGCGCCCGGCCCCTCCCTCAGCTGCATACCTCTCATTGTCAACTGCTGTAACCTTGGACAATGTGGCCTGATATGTCCGACCTCCTTGCAATAAAAGCACACTCGAATGTTCTCTTGCGTCCCACTTCTCTTGGGGCAGCTTGCCAACCTGTGATCCATGCTCCCGCACCCGTAGCATCTTTGACCGCATTGGTTTATCACCGACGTCTCCTCCCACTTAATCTTATTTCTTTGTTCTGACTTGTTACCCTTGCTCGGAACGCTCGGCTCCAATGTCTCCTCTGTCAGAACGGTAGGGCTAACCACCACAATCTTCCCCCTCAAGTCATCATCTATTAAAGCTGCAGTCTCCACTAGCTCTGCCCTTGTAGCATAACTCATCCCTCTGCAGTGGACCCTCAAGTCCTCACGAAGCGCCCTCATGAACCTCCTAATCTAAGCCACCTCAGACTCCATCGCCCGACCACCATTCATCAGAAGCCGACTAAACTCCAAGTCCAGCTCCCGTACCGATCGATTCCCCTGAGATAACTTTAGAAACTGCACCTCCAACCGGTCTAATGCCTCTCTAGGAAAATTCTTGCGGTTGAACTCCTCGACGAAGTCAACCCAAGACATCTCCCTCTGCACTCTCCTAGCAGCCACTGATCTCCACCACAACTGAGCATCGCCAATCAAGTGGTGGACCCCTATGTCCACCCAAAAATCCTCAGGACATCTGAGAGACTGGAAGTTACGTTCCGCTCTCGTCCTCCATGCATCTGCAACAGTAGGATCAGTACCACCCGAAACCCGCTCAGTATTGATGTTATTCATCTCCCTCATCATACTGAAATAATGAGAATGAACTCCCGCATCCGTAGCCACGGGCTGCTGCACCCCCGCAGCCACTGGCGGTACTGCCTGTGCATGTGCTGGTACCACATCTGGTATCCGCACTAACAGTTGTGTCAACAAGCCTGCAAGATCAACGCCTCCCCCAGGGGCTCCACATGCTGGGAGTCCCACACCTGGAACCCTAGCATCACCGGCCACTCTGGCACTGACACCGCCCACACCGACCCCCTCAGCGCCTATGGTCCCATCGGTACCCTCACCGGCCACACTCATGGACCCCTCCTAGAAACCATGCGACTCGTCAACACCCTCAGCTGTCACACTCTGGTCCACAGTCTCGCTAACAACTGGGACTCTGTCCCTACCACGACCACGTCCGCGTCCAGGACCACGTTCGCGCCCTCGACCACGACCAGCAACAGCACACTCTCTAACCATCTCTGCACTAACAGAACAGAAGGCTAAGCACACTATTGAAAATCACACACAGAGCACACACACATCTTACCATGGAATCTCATTGAAGGCTCGAAGAGGATGATGCTAGGACTCCATACAACAACCAAATTGACTAACTACTCATAATCAATTTCATCACCCAACATAAAGTATCAATCAACATAGAGATTAATTCAACCAATTAAATCCCTAAACCGCTCTACAACATCCACATAACCATCCTAGAACCGTGTACGCTCTGATACCAAATTGAAACGACCCGACCCCTTTTTTTTTAAATACAATATATAATTAAGCATCCATACTACTTAATTAAATCAACCCAAACCACAAAAACATCATCTAAACCAGCCATAACGATCTTACACAGCGGAGACGTACAAACAATACCAAACCAACATATCATTAATACAATAACATTCCAAACCAATANATTCCTAACTAATCTATCCAACAACCTAACATAACTCTAACCAAGGTTCCAACACATAACCATAAATAACCAACAACACACAAATGAGACCCTAGATCATCCTCCTCCTCATCGCCTTGATTCCACGTTCACACTTTGCCTTTACCTGCACCGCAAACACAAATTGAGATGCGTGAGTATTTAATAAACACTCAGTGAGGCCATCCTCCCATCTATTGGGCTATACACACAAGCAACTGAGATTCTATTATTAAATCCAACAACCAAAACACAAACAACACAACAAACCAGGAAAGACTCGGTTAAGTCTGGTGTCGCTCGACACTAAGTTGGTGTAGACCGACACTAATTCGGTGTCGACCAACACTCAACCAACATGGTGTCGACTGACACTAACTGGTGTTGATCGACACCACCTCCGTAGACACGATCTGCACGAAGCCGAACGACGAACCTCCGTTCCAAACTGCTTCCAAACCTTCCCAAACTCTTCCAAACTTCTCAGGAACCTATGGGAACATGAAAACAACCAACCCACACAAGAAAAACACCACAAACACAAAGAAACAGCCAAAACAACAGAGATATCAGGCTTAAATCAGCCATGGTCAAGCACTCACCTCTTTTGCAGGAAGATTCTCACTCGACAACGACGAATCCAACACTTAGAAACATTCTCCTTTGTTCCTAGCACAAGATCTTCACTCCACAGCAATAGATCTCTCTAGAACAGCACAGGATCTCACAAATCTCTCTCAAAAATGTTTTCTCCTTCTTCTCTCTGCTTCTCTTCCAAAAACCCTAAAAGGACGAAATAAGTCGAGTTCCCCTTTTAAACTCGAGTTAAGGGCTTCTCCTAAACCAACCACGCAAACCGGACGATTAAAATCGAACCAATCGAACCGTCAAAAAACGGTGTCGACCAACACCACAAGTGGTGTCGATCGACACCCTAACCAAAATTCTAGAAATTGGTTCGCGACCGTTACAATTCTCCCCCACGAATAAGGATTCGTCCTCGAATCCCGCAACATCGTCCCTCCACCAAGGAACCCCGTGAAATCGTCACCACGCCCACACAATCTCCGACCGGACTGAACATCATCAGCCAAGGCCTTCCGTGCAACTGTCGCAACAGCCTGCACATTCACGTGACCCAACAGTCCACTCGACCCTGACCTCACTAGTCAGCACAATACAACAACATGAGATTTAACCCGACCTCTGAGGTCTCATCCAACCACTATGCTCATACCCACATCCTATACATTGTTTGCTCTCTCACTCATACGTTCTCAGGTTGCAACCGTCGAACTACACCGCCTGCACTCTCAGACTGTCGTCCTCGAGCATACCGTCTCACTCTCGGATCATCACCCTCGAGATCTCGGTACCAGGGGAACTACTCATCCCCTCCGGGGAACTAATCATCCCCTAGGAGAACTAATCATCTCCTTTGCCGCTCTCAGGGTAGCAACCCGTCAAGCCTGCAGTGCACTAGGGAAACTAATCATCCCCTCAGGAGAACTAATCATCTCATCCGGAGAACTAATCATCCCCCCAGGAGAACTAATCATCTCCTCATGAGCAAACAAGTCCTAATGTCTATAAGCATCTCCTGACCGGAACCACCTCCCGTGGTTTGCGTATAACATCACAATGTCCTACCAACCACCATATTCCCTCACTGGAATATCAACACCATCATGACCACTAATCAGACCAACTCTAACACATCTTAACCATTCGTGTGTTTACACACGCCCTTTTCAAAAATAGACAAGTTCTAACTATTCATAAAACGTTCTATTTGTTTGCAACCGCAATCTCCATAACTAGCTTTTTCTGCTTGGCAATTATCCACAGCAAATCATCAATACGAGCGTAATAAAACAAACAAGTACCATACGTTCGCATATTCTGATTCACCGCATCAAATGCTTTGCAAGCCGCAACTCCGGTGTTTCACATACCCTTTCCAAAATAGACAAGTCCTAACTATTCATAGAACTTCACATTTTTAGAAAATTTCTATTCATGGAAACTTTCCATTTATATACCCAATATACCTCAGGATTCCATAGGAACTAATCAATCATCTTAATGAATCCTCTTCAACAACACCAGTAAGCACAGCGGCCACACAATTGGCTAAACAGCCCGCCAAAAAGGCCACACAAGCCCCTCCAAGGCTCGCAAACGCTAAAAATGGGAACTTCTATCTCCCCTAAAACTTTCCATTTTTAGAAATTTCATCTTTTGGAAACTTTCCACTTATAGAAACTTCTATATCAAGAATTTCTCTCCATTTTACAAATCACATAAACATTCATCCATTACGCATCAAAATTTCATAAGAACTAATCATCTTATTAAATTCTCAAATGCAACAAACGTCTACAATTCCAAAACGCAAAAGCTTAACAGAACCAATGAAAACATAAAGGAACTAAACTCCGGGATTGGCGCCCGGCCCCTCCCTCAGCTGCATACCTCTCATTGTCAACTGCTGTAACCTTGGACAATGTGGCCTGATATGTCCGACCTCCTTGCAATAAAAGCACACTCGAATGTTCTCTTGCGTCCCACTTCTCTTGGGGCAGCTTGCCAACCTGTGATCCATGCTCCCGCACCCGTAGCATCTTTGACCGCATTGGTTTATCACCGACGTCTCCTCCCACTTAATCTTATTTCTTTGTTCTGACTTGTTACCCTTGCTCGGAACGCTCGGCTCCAATGTCTCCTCTGTCAGAACGGTAGGGCTAACCACCACAATCTTCCCCCTCAAGTCATCATCTATTAAAGCTGCAGTCTCCACTAGCTCTGCCCTTGTAGCATAACTCATCCCTCTGCAGTGGACCCTCAAGTCCTCACGAAGCGCCCTCATGAACCTCCTAATCTAAGCCACCTCAGACTCCATCGCCCGACCACCATTCATCAGAAGCCGACTAAACTCCAAGTCCAGCTCCCGTACCGATCGATTCCCCTGAGATAACTTTAGAAACTGCACCTCCAACCGGTCTAATGCCTCTCTAGGAAAATTCTTGCGGTTGAACTCCTCGACGAAGTCAACCCAAGACATCTCCCTCTGCACTCTCCTAGCAGCCACTGATCTCCACCACAACTGAGCATCGCCAATCAAGTGGTGGACCCCTATGTCCACCCAAAAATCCTCAGGACATCTGAGAGACTGGAAGTTACGTTCCGCTCTCGTCCTCCATGCATCTGCAACAGTAGGATCAGTACCACCCGAAACCCGCTCAGTATTGATGTTATTCATCTCCCTCATCATACTGAAATAATGAGAATGAACTCCCGCATCCGTAGCCACGGGCTGCTGCACCCCCGCAGCCACTGGCGGTACTGCCTGTGCATGTGCTGGTACCACATCTGGTATCCGCACTAACAGTTGTGTCAACAAGCCTGCAAGATCAACGCCTCCCCCAGGGGCTCCACATGCTGGGAGTCCCACACCTGGAACCCTAGCATCACCGGCCACTCTGGCACTGACACCGCCCACACCGACCCCCTCAGCGCCTATGGTCCCATCGGTACCCTCACCGGCCACACTCATGGACCCCTCCTAGAAACCATGCGACTCGTCAACACCCTCAGCTGTCACACTCTGGTCCACAGTCTCGCTAACAACTGGGACTCTGTCCCTACCACGACCACGTCCGCGTCCAGGACCACGTTCGCGCCCTCGACCACGACCAGCAACAGCACACTCTCTAACCATCTCTGCACTAACAGAACAGAAGGCTAAGCACACTATTGAAAATCACACACAGAGCACACACACATCTTACCATGGAATCTCATTGAAGGCTCGAAGAGGATGATGCTAGGACTCCATACAACAACCAAATTGACTAACTACTCATAATCAATTTCATCACCCAACATAAAGTATCAATCAACATAGAGATTAATTCAACCAATTAAATCCCTAAACCGCTCTACAACATCCACATAACCATCCTAGAACCGTGTACGCTCTGATACCAAATTGAAACGACCCGACCCCTTTTTTTTTAAATACAATATATAATTAAGCATCCATACTACTTAATTAAATCAACCCAAACCACAAAAACATCATCTAAACCAGCCATAACGATCTTACACAGCGGAGACGTACAAACAATACCAAACCAACATATCATTAATACAATAACATTCCAAACCAATATATCCAACAACCTAACATAACTCTAACCAAGGTTCCAACACATAACCATAAATAACCAACAACACACAAATGAGACCCTAGATCATCCTCCTTCTCATCGCCTTGATTCCACGTTCACTCTTTGCCTTTACCTGCACCGCAAACACAAATTGAGATGCATGAGTATTTAATAAACACTCAGTGAGGTCATCCTCCCATCTATTGGGCTATACACACAAGCAAATGAGATTCTATTATTAAAGCCAACAACCAAAACACAAACAACACAACAAACCAGGAAAACAAGACTCGGTTAAGTCTGGTGTCGACTGACACTAAGTCGGTGTCGACCGACGCTAACACGTCACTGGTGTCGACCGACACTAAGTCGGTGTCGACCAACACTCAACCAACATGGTGTCGACCGACACTAACTGGTGTTGATCAACACCACCTTCGCAGACANAATCTCATTGAAGGCTCGAAGAGGATGATGCTAGGACTCCATACAACAACCAAATTGACTAACTACTCATAATCAATTTCATCACCCAACATAAAGTATCAATCAACATAGAGATTAATTCAACCAATTAAATCCCTAAACCGCTCTACAACATCCACATAACCATCCTAGAACCGTGTACGCTCTGATACCAAATTGAAACGACCCGACCCCTTTTTTTTAAAATACAATATATAATTAAGCATCCATACTACTTAATTAAATCAACCCAAACCACAAAAACATCATCTAAACCAGCCATAACCATCTTACACAGCGGAGACGTACAAACAATACCAAACCAACATATCATTAATACAATAAAATTCCTAACTAATCTATCCAACAACCTAACATAACTCTAACCAAGGTTCCAACACATAACCATAAATAACCAACAACACACAAACGAGACCCTAGATCATCCTCCTTCTCATCGCCTTGATTCCACGTTCACACTTTGCCTTTACCTGCACCGCAAACACAAATTGAGATGCATGAGTATTTAATAAACACTCAGTGAGGTCATCCTCCCATCTATTGGGCTATACACACAAGCAAATGAGATTCTATTATTAAAGCCAACAACCAAAACACAAACAACACAACAAACCAGGAAAACAAGACTCGGTTAAGTCTGGTGTCGACTGACACTAAGTCGGTGTCGACCGACGCTAACACGTCACTGGTGTCGACCGACACTAAGTCGGTGTCGACCAACACTCAACCAACATGGTGTCGACCGACACTAACTGGTGTTGATCAACACCACCTTCGCAGACACGATTTGCACGAAGCCGAACGACGAACCTCCGTTCCAAACCGCTTCCAAACCTTCCCAAACTCTTCCAAACTTCTCAGGAACCTATGGGAACATGAAAACAACAAACTCACACAAGCAAAACACCACAAACACAAAGAAACAACCAAAACAACAGAGATCTCAGGCTTAGATCAGCCATAGTCAAGCACTCACCTCTTTTGCAGGAAGATTCTCACTCGACAACAACAAATCCAACACTTAGAAGCCTTCTCCTTTGTTCCTAGAACAAGATCTTCACTCTACAGCAATAGATCTCTCTAAAACAGAAAAGGATCTAACAAATCTCTCTCAAAAACGTTTTCTCCTTCTTCTCTCTGCTTCTCTGTCCAAAAATGGCTAAAAGGACAAAATAAGTCGAGTTCCCTTTTTAAACTCGAGTTAAGGACTTCCTCTAAACCAACCACGCAAACCGGACGATTAAAATCGAACCAATCGAACCATCAACAATTGAAATTTTTCGATGAATGTGGAGCTCATTATTGAGGAGAGACATCCAACTTCTGTTAAGAATATGTTTCCAAGAGACTCGGGATAGAGTGGAGATAGACAAAATTTTTGCTTGATTTCTTGGGTTAGAATCTCTTTTGAGGCACATATTTACGTCAGCTTGGGGAAATCTGAGCCACTTAACTTGGCATGGAAGTGCTTAGCATAATTGTGTTTCTAATTTTGATTAATGGAGATGTGTTAACTTATCTATGATTTTAGCTATGTAATATGTTGATGACCAAAAAGTGAAATATATATTACCCGGAACCAATATATGATTATTAGAATATGATGTGTCATTGAATTAGATTTTGAGGAATTGAAAAAAGATGTTATAAAATGATGTATCACCAAATTTTCTATATGTTAATCATGGAAGGTAGATGATTCTCAGTTTTTACTTTGTAATAATTTAAACATGACGAGTTAGTCTAAGAAAGCATCTATATAAGCTTTGATTTTGAATATAACATTGATTCAAATTAAAGGAAAAGTTTATTTTAATGTTTAAATGATTATTTTAATTAATTTATAGTAATTTTATATTATTATTAGTTATTTTTAAGAACAAATAAATCCGAAAGTGAAAGATAAAGAACACAAATTTAACAAATAGTGTCTGTAATTCAATATATATATATATATATATATATATATATATATATTTCTCCAACAACCACATAGCAATTATTGAAGAGATAAGTCGGAAATACAATTGGATCTTGATAATAATACGATGGTCTTTAACAGGCTTTGGTGCATAAACAACGACTGAAGACTCCGTCAAATTCGCATTGACCGCCTTCAAATTTCTCGAATAGTTGGCAGATGATAGCACAACTGTTATTGCTAAAGCATACACCTGAGAAACGGTCGCTCCGTATCTTGCATATTTTATCCACCAAACCCATCTCAATATATATAAACACATTTGAGCATATATTTGTTAGTATTTAGTAATTAATGTCTATATGAAAAATGTATATTCATTACTATATAACAGCTAAATTCACATATTTGTATGTATGATAATTTAGATCCTATAACATGACATGAGTATTAAACCTGTAATGGTAGCAAGAATGATAAAAGAGATTAGGATAAGGGTTGAAAGAACACAGTTAAAGAGCTTCATTTTGGAGATAGAGAAAGTTTGAATATTTTAGAGAGAAGTGTTGTTGGTGGCACTATATATATGTATACGGTAACAAGGACTAATTATCTTCCATAATATTTTAAATTTGTTTATAAGTAACTCTTAAAAATAAACTTATGATATATATACCTCTTTTTGAGATGTGTTTTCTAAGATGAACTTTTAATACATCATTATCTATTTCATTTGATTGAAGTATATTATTATATCTAAGATACATATCTTTAATAAGCAAATTATCTTAAGCTAAAAATAGTTGTAAGATAGAAAGCATTCTAATATTTATTTTGTCTTCTTATCACATATGCCATATTTTCCCAAAATGTATTTCTGTATTTTAATAAACATAATTCACATGAAACTATTAGTAGATATTATCGTATGATATTATTCTAATTAAAGTAGATTCTTCTATTACAACCTTGTGATTTGAAATAGTGTTTCCTTTACAAATTTATTTAACCAGATATATTTATCTTTTTTATTTTTTCTTTCTTTTCATTTAAATACAAAATTAACATCAAATATGATGTATATATAAAAATTAAGATTGTAAATTCTGAGTTAGGGGTTGACGAAAAAAAAAATCTGAGTTAGGGCTTGCTTGCCACCCCGAGTATAGGCCATGTAATGGTACATATCTTCTGTAATGTATATCCCAACTGTATCATATTGATCTCCATTAATGTCCTCAGTTACTTATCTTTCATTTTGCACCCAACTAGTCCGGCAAAAAAGTTCGACCAATGTGGAGCTCATTATTTAAGAGAGACATTCAACTTCTGTTCAGATTATAGTGGAGATAGACAAATTTTTGCTTGATTTCTCAGGTTGGAATCTCTTTTGAGGCACATATTAACGTCAGCTTGGTGAAGTCTGAGCCAGTTAACTTGGCATGGAAGTGTTTAGTCTAATTGTGTTTCTAATTTTGATTAATTCAGATGTGTTACACACTCGGACAAGCCCGAATTGCAAACAAGGTAGCAAATGACCAAATTGCTACAAACTCCAAAAAAAGGAGCCAAAGCGATAGATAAAGGGATAGACAAGAATAATCCTAGCACTCCTGGAAACAACATTAACAAGGAGGCAAACCTTGGCAACAGTAAAAAAAATAAGTGAAAAGGGTTCTTCAGGAACAATGAGCAACAAAAGTGCTTTAGAGTTCAAACTTGAAACTACCTCTTGGGCAGGAAAAGCCATCTTGGGAGCGGTTGTAAACGCAATGGAGACACATCCCCAATATACTGAACCATTCACGAAAATATAAGGCAAAGCCTCAGTGGAACATCCTTCACATAAGAGGATTAAAAGAGTAACCCCAATGCAATGAGCCAACAACCAAGACAATACAGAAGGGAAAGGTGGCTGAAGTAGAACAGCCAGACCAAATTGCAAGCCATCACCAAGGACTCTAGGCTGAAGGCAACCAACAGAGATGGAGGAACATCTGGTAAGAAAAAACCGCTACATCTGGGCAGGGTATGAACCAACAGTTGTGGTTCTAGACTGAGAGAAGTAAGGGCCTGTCGAAGAAGTATCTGATGCAGGCAAGAGAGAGCAGGAGAAGTATCTGATGCTCTGTTGGAAGACAAAGCAGAAGAAGCCGCAAGGAAGTTCATCAAGATGGCTAATACTGGAAGGATCGACAAAAAACCCACCAATTGACACTATCCGGTTCACTTGATTTAGAAGAAGGAGGACAACGGTTCACTTGATACGAAAGTTCTCCGGATTCTCACCAAGGAGATCTAAGATCCAGAATCGGGCGAGTGGAAGCAAAACCGCCCAAATACATCTCCAAAAGGAGGCTAGGGGCCAAAAGGGAGAGAAGGGTTCTCCGTAAAAGTAGAACGGCAGCAGCAAAGGGAGAAGACCAGCCACAGCTGAAGTAACGCCAGGATAGAAATCAGAAATACGGTTGTAATAAACACTTACACTGAGACGAGATTGGATGAGACGGGGGAAACGCGGAACAGCAAAGATCGGACAAAGTTTGACGCCGATGAGCCATGGCAACACCAACGCCGGAGGATAACTTTTCCTTTGCTGACTCGGTAATGACGGCTAGGGCGTACTTACTTGAGGAGTGAAACAACCCCTGCTGTTTTTCTTTAGTGATCCCATACTCACTAGCAACCTAACCCAACAACAATCCAAATCATAAAACAAAGTTATATATAGAACCATAAACCTAACATCTTCTAGACAACTAAGTTCCACTCTAACATCCTATCAAAGATACAGAGCAATCAACCAATCCTCTAGAACATCCTCCCCTTCACAGCTTTGATTCCACGATTACACTTTGCTTTTACCTGCACCACAACAAAAAAGAAAAGCCTAAGTATTACCTTAAATTCTTAGTGAGGCAATACTTCCATCTACTGAGCAATACACAGAAGCAATAAGATTTCTCATGCGACAATCAACAAACAATAAAACAAACCAGGCAACATAGAGTAAACACATCATCAGCCGCTGCTGAAGGTTGGTGTCGACCGACACCCGCCTAGTGTCGATCGACACTAACACCTGGTGAAGACTGTTTCGACCGACACACATGTGTGTGTCGATTGATACAGACCACCTTGCGTCGACCGACACACACCTTATGTCGATCAACGCATGCTCGATATTTCACAAAATCCTTAATTGCACCCGACTGACACCTCCACATGGCATCGATCGATGCTTGTAGGTTTATCGCGCCGTCCTCGTATTTGTGTCGACGAACACACGCCTTTTGTCTAGAATCGCTTCTTCACAATCAGAAACTCCGAAAATCGCCTCCACACTTCTCCTATTCATCCCACACGATCTCATGAATGAATCTAAGCCTCATGAGTCATGAAAATGCATAGAACTCAAAGGAAACAAACATATAACACATACAAAATCACATAAACATAGATCTTAGCTTAGATAAGCCATATTCATGTATTCACCTTAGCCAAAAAGAGAGATCTCACCAACAATGACGAAAAACACACCACCACAAGCTTCTCCCACGTTCTCAGCCTTGATTTCCAACCTCCAAGACAAAATCTCACGAGAACAATGACAAAAGCTTCAAGGAACCTTCAGGAAACTCAAAGGAACTTTTGAAAATCGTTATCTGTCTTTTACACACAAAGAAGGCAACAAATAGGTTTCCTAAAACCAAATATGTCGATTCCAGACCTTATATACGACCCCCAAACTGAACCAACTTGAACCAAGAATTCTGAAATCGAACCGAACACCCAACTACCCACCAAAACTCTAATTTTTAGTTTGCAGGTGTTACACGGAGAGAGAAGAGAGCGTTTTTAGCCTCAAATATATTTTGTCATGCAAATGTGTTACACTTATCTATGCTTTTAGCTATGTAATATGTTGATGACCAAAAAATGAAATATATATATTATGTGGAAGCATTACTTGATTATCGGAATATGATGTGTCATTGAATTAGATTTTGACGAATTGCAAAAGATGTTGTAAAATGATGTATCACCAAATTTTCTATATGTTTGTCATGGAAGGTAGATCGATCCTCAGGTTTTACTTTGTAATAATTTAAACACAACGAGTTAATTAGTCTAACAAAACATCTATATAAGCTTTTATTTGAATCTAACATTGATTAAAATTAAAGGAAAGGTTTATTTTAATATTTAAATAACAATTTAATTAATTTATATTAAGTTATATTATTTTTATTTATTTTCGAGAACAAATAAATCCGAAAGTAGAAGATAAAGAACAAAATTTTTAACAAAGGGTGTCTGTAATTCAATATCTTTATATATATAGTTATATATAAATATTCTCCAACAACCACATAGCAATTATTAAAGAGAGAAGTCTGAAATACAAATGGTTCTTTAACAGGCTTTGGTGCATACACATCGAGGGAAGGGTACATCGAATTCGCATTGACCATCTTCAAATTGCTCGGCTAGTTGACAGATGATGGCACAATTGTTATTGGTAAAGCACACACCTGAGAAACTGTCGCTCTGTGCCTTGCATATTCTCTTCGACAAACCCATCTCTGTAAACATAAAAATACATTTGACCATATGTGTGTTAGTATTTAGTAACTAATATCTTTAAGAAACATGTATACTTATTATATAACAATTAAATTCACATATTTGTATGTACGATAATCTAGATACTATAACATGACATGAGTATTGAACCTGTAGTAGCAGCAATAAGGATAAAAGAGATCATGAGAAGGGCTGAAAGAATACGTTTAGAGAGCTTCATCTTTGGAGGGAGAGAGAGTATGAATATTCTAGAGAGATCGTTGGAAATAATTAATTTTTGTGTAGGAAGAAGAAGTGTTGTTGGTGGCACAATATATATATATATGTAGGCAACAAGGACTAATTATCTTCCATAATATCTTAAATTTGTTGATAACCAACTCTTAATAATTAAAAGATGATATATACAGTAAAACCTCTATAAATTAATAATGTTGGGACCAAGATATTTTATTAATTTATAGTGATATTAATTCATATATAAATTAATAATTATTATTTTATAGTGTAAATTAATAATTATTCATTTATAGGTATATTTTTAATTGTTTAATTTATCAAAAATTATGAATTGAGACAATTTTTCTAAAATAAGATTAGAATTTTGGATGTTGTAAATTTTATGGTTTTGGAAATGAATTTGAAATAATTAAAAAAATATTATTAACAATGAATTACAAATATTATAGACAAATTCACTTATTCACATGACATACATATTCAAATTTAGGAATAAGAATATCAATTATCGTATGTTAATAGTCTATCAAACTATCAAAATGTAAATGATGCATATTTAGAAATTTAAAAATTTAAAAAGTTTTAGTTGTTTTATGAAATATAGAGAATTTTATATCATTATATTTTGAAGATACAACATAACAATTGTATTATAGATATGAGGTTTAAGATATTATTGGGACCATATTTTACATGGGGATTTCAAAAAAATTATTATCTTATTATCTTATCAAATTTTATTATTTTTTACACTTTTCCAACTTGGGACAAGCAAAATTTATTAATTTATAGTGTTTATTAATTTACAGAGTATTAATTTATAGAGGTTTTACTTTACATCTTTTTGACATGTGTTTTCTAAAAAGAACTTTTCATACATTATTATCTATTTCATTTGGTTGAAGTATGTTATTATATCTAAGAAACATATTTTTTTAAAAGCAAATTATCTTAAGCTAAAAATAGCTTCAAAATAGAAAGTATCCAATATTTATATTGTCTTTTTTTATCAAATATGCCATATATACTAAAATGTATTTCTATATTTTAATAAACTTAATTTTACATAAAATTATTATTAGATATTATCTTATCATATTATTATTCTAGTTAAAGTAGTTTCTTCTATTACCTGGTGCTTTAAAAGAATATCTCCTTTACATATTTATTTAAATAGATTTATTTCTCTTTTTTATTTTTTTATTTCTTTTCAATTAAATATAAATATTAATATCAAATATAATGTACATTCCAAATTGCCTAAATCCCATAAAATCCTCCAAAGTCATGGTTTCAATACACACTGATTTGCAACCCCTCACTGGAGGCCATGTGATGGTATAAATCTTCCATAATATATATCCCAACTGTATCATTTCGATCTCCATTAAAGTCTCTATTTACTTATCTGTCTTTTTGGAGCCAACTAGTCTCGCAAAAAATTTCGACCAATGTGGAGCTATGTATTTAAGACAAACATCTAACTTTTGTTTAGAGTATGGTTCCAAGAGACTTGGGATATATTGGAGATAGAAATATTTTTGCTTGATTTGTTGGGTTGTAATCTCTTTTGAGGCACAAATTTACATTAGGTTGGTGAAGTCTGAGCCAGTTGTGCGAGAGAGGACAAAACAGAAAGAAATATCATGTGGTGATTTGTGGAAACGGTAAACTAGTCTTTAAAATCTCTTTGACGTAGCAAACCAAGCGTCGGATATGGTCTAGTGAAAGAACGTAGTGACCACAAAGTGAGGTGGGCCCATGGGCCGGAAGTGGACATGGGACCCGCTAAGTAAAGTGACGGTCGTGGCATTAAAAGAACCAGTAAAAGTAATTCAACCAATTAAATTCCCTAAACCGCTTTAAACCATCCATTAACCCGCCCTAGAACCGTAAGGGCTCTACTACCAAACTGAAACAATCCGACCTGTTTTTTTAATAATAATTAAATACTGTATAATATTGAGTTACAACCTAAACAATAAGCAAACATCTCCAACTCCAATTAACATAAACCAGCCATCAATATGCACAACATAAACATATAAACCTAACTAACATAACCATCAACCTAGCATGTTTCTAACCAGGTTCCAACAATAATAATATAACCACAATACAACAACTGAGACTCTAGATCATGCTCTTCTTCATCGCCATGATTCCACGCTATACATTACCTTCGCCACAAACACAATGAGATAAATGATGTATTACCATAAATACCCAGCGAGGAGATCGTCCATCTACAAGTTATACACACAAACAAATCAAGAGTACAACCAAGAATAAAACATAACAATCCAGACATTAAACGGAACACACAATAACACATTCTCTACTCCTACACTTCATCACATCTAATCGCTCAGATCTCATGGTCACGTACTCACCTTAACAAAGTGATTCCAACATCCAAATACAACCAGTAGAGACTCTCTTCACGTCTGCAACAGCCCAGAAACACCCTACAAGAATCCACACAACCAAAACGACTTTAAAGCAAAAATGACAAAAATAACAGAAACCTTCACTCTCAAAGGATGAAACCGTAAAACTAAAACCAACCGTTAACTTCAAATCCCTCTGGTGAAAATATACCCCTAAAAGTCTTGGCGCTTCCTCCCAAATCTCGTCCTGATCGGATAACAGATGAGACCACAATCGAACTTACAATCCACGCTAATCTCAGTGCGTCTGAGACGAAGCACCTAAGGAAACTGCATATATCTCCTCGATTGTTAACTCAAATCTAAATATATAAAAAAGAAGAATCTAGATACAAGGCTTATTTACCACTCTACCAAAAATAATTAGCTTTGGTTATGATTTGAGAAGTTGAATCCTTTTCCATGAAACCTGACAATTCTGTTTCTTTTGCCTTCACTCTAAGGCCAAGCTAACTCTCCTTCTTCCTCTCTTCCATCCTCAATGACCAAGAGGTCTCGCTTTCTCACATACCAACAATAAAAAAAAAAGAGAGAGAGAGAGTAGGAGGCCTCATCCTCATAAAGAAAAAATAGAGTTTTTTGGTTTAATTATATTAAACCAGATTTATCTAAACCTAAATTTATTAAATCATCATTTGGTTTAATTAATAACTCGATTAGTGATATATAATGGTTTTTACGGTTTTTAACCATGATATAACTGTGTTTTTTGAGTCTTATGATTTGTTTTCTATGATGTTTTTGAGTCTTGACAGGTTTTCTAGGATTTTGGCACGGATGGGGCGAAATGGAGCAATTTGGACCGTTTTGGAGCATTTAACCGGAGAAAATCAATTTGGAGTCGGATTATATTAAGAGCGTCGATCGACACCACATGAGCATCGGTCGACACCCATGCAAGTCGAGACAAGTCTTCAAATTTGGAAGTTTTACAAAGTTGCCTGAAGTTTTCCATATTTGCATCATTAGTCCCTCGACGTGTTTTAGGACATATATATATATATATATATATATAGTTTTTGGGTTTTAGAAAACCCTTAAGTTATTTACTAGCAGTTTTTTGAGAGATTTTTAGAGAGCTTTTGAAGAGAATAATCAAGACTCCTTCTGAGAAGATTCAGAACTCATTTTCTTCTTCTTTTAATCTATTAATGCAATTTATTCAGAATATGATTTGTTCTTCATCAAACATGTCTGAGTAGTTTGCTTGTTAGGTTTAGGGTTTTTCACAGGGTTTTTTCACAGGGTTTTATGAATTATTAGATCTGTTTATTTAGGATCTTCATCATAGGTTGATATGAGAATATAATTGATTTTCCTGATAAAACCTTTTGATGAACAAAATTACTTCTTGCAAAGAGATTTGATTTAGTAATTTTGTGAACTTATCTAAACATGTATTTAAAGCTGATTTTAACCTAGAATTTTACAAAGAGAATTAGATTTTCTGGTTTTAAATTTAGATAATATTTGCAGTGAGAACTGATTTATTTTACAAAAGTATTTAGAGTTCTAGATCTGATCTTAATTGCTTGAATCCTAATTAATTTATTGATTTAATATTTCATAATTTCCTGAGAAATTCCCTGGACATAGCTTTTTGATCATCTGAATTTACACAGCTTTTATTTAATATTTTGCATTGTTTATTTTAATTCAAATTATTTTGTTTAGCGTAATCATAAACTCTATAATTTATTTTGTAGTCTTGAGTCCTTGCGGAATTTGACCTCTAAGTATTACAGTGGCCTCTTAATTTGAGAGAGTAGCTCTAGGGTTTAATTTGAGCATATCAAATTTTGGCGCCGTTGCCGAGGACTTTTAGATCTACCATTAGATTTGAGTTTTTGATTTTGTCTAAATTTTTGTTTTTATTTTCTACTAACACACTTTTGTTTCTCTTCTCTTGTGTGTTTCAGGTGCATGCCTCCTAGACCTCACACCAGGTGCAAACCTACTGGTCCAGTAGTGAAGCTTACGAACCAGGAGTTGGGATAACTAGAGCGTGAAAACACGAAAGCAGCCAAATCTTTGAAGATGGTTAACACAATCATTGTAAGAGTTGATGAGGCTAATGTTTTGAGAGATCAAAAGGGCCACTTGCGCAACAAGCATGTCCAAAGGCTTGATGCAGAAGGGAATGTTATTGCTGAAGTTGTTGTTGTCGACGAACAGACCAATGGTGTTGATCGACACCAACAGGGTGTCGGTCGACACCCCCTTCCTGAAGACGGATGTGGAGCTGCAAACCACGTTAATAACCCGGTTCGAAGACAGGAGCACAACCGGGCTGATCTTGTGTATGAGAACCGATATGCTATTGTTCCACCCCCATTCTAGAGGAATGATTTTGAGTTGAAGCCTGCTTATTTTCAACTGGTTGGACAGAGACCTTTCTCTAACCTTCCCAATGAGAAGTCTTTGGACCACATTGAGCACTTTGAAAACTTGGTGACTAGTATAAATGCTAATGGCGTAACTGAAGAATACATCTACTGCAAGATTTTCCCATATTCACTTGCAGGAGAAGCATCCCAATGGTTGAAACAGTTGCCAGCCAGATCTTTGACCTCTTGGCAACAAGTAAAGGTGGCTTTCCTCAATTACTTTTATGATGATGCAATGTCGGATGAGCTGAGAGTCAAGCTGTCCTCCTCCAAGCAAAGACCAGATGAAGCTTTCAAAGCAGCTTGGGTGAGATTTAAAGCTTATCAGAGGGATTTCCCACACCATGGCTTCTCCAGGGTTCAATTGCTAAGTATCTTTTTCAGAGGATGTGACTGGGAGTATCAGTTGGCTTTAGATGCTGCTAGCCATGGAAACTTCAAAACAAGATTTCTAGAAGATGCTGAAGCTTTGATTGAGAATTTGGCCTCCAGCAATAGTACTAAGAGAGATGATGCTGAAAGGAAGAGATTGCATGGAGGATTTGATTCAAACCAACTAGCTTCAGTCAATGCTAAGCTAGATTCAGTGCATAATCTTCTTGTGGGTAAAAAGTCAGTCCAATTTGCTGCCGAGGTTGAGACATTTAAGCCAGAGCCAGATAATACAGAGGAGAATGTCAACTATGTGTATGGAGCTGGGTATCAGGGACATAGATTTGGTAATCAGCAAGGCAACAAACCTTACAGTGGGAACTCTTCAGCCAACACTCCCAAGCCAGATTATCAGCCGCAACAACAGAATAACAGTTATATGATACAAGACTATGGTTAGGTTGATTAGGCCACCGTTTAGGATATTTTATGTAAATAGTTTTGGTGCTTTAGTTTATGAATTTGGTTTTCATAATTTCCATTCTACGTTAAAGTATTTACTATATTCTACTAGGGTTTTAACTAAGTTGTATCAAGGCCTATATAATGGTCTTTATTGATTAATGAGAGGGGAAGCCCCAAGAATTAACCTTAATCTCTAAGAGAGAATTAGGGTTAAGAGGGAGCTAAGCTTTCAATCGTTTCTTAGTTCTCAAGCAAATAGTTGGTTCATAATAATTTGGTATCAGAGCGGAACTGATGGAACCCGGGTCCTGGCCGTACCGCGGTGAGAACCGGTACACTGGTACCAACGTCTACCAGATCGCGTAGGAGCATGGAACTTGGTCCGGAACATCAATGTGGTACCAACATGGCCCAAGGACCATCAAGGGGAGCAAGGCAAGATCATATAGTACGCGTCCCAAGGACATCTATTCGAAAAGCCAAGCTCCAACCTTACACCAATGGCTCCTGGCTAGCATCACCAATGAGGAGCCTTGGGTGCGACCAGCTTTGGGAAGCTTGATTTGTGTGTCTTCACCATCACGCTAGCGTGAAGACACCCCTAAGTCATTAGAAGGAGCTGTACTCTTTTTCCTACTTCGGGTTTGTCCCAATGGGTTTACTGAAGGGGTTTTAACGAGGCAGCAACCTTTAGTGCATCTCCACTTCGTTCCCGCTTGGCTCATGACTTGGAAACTTTCATTGACAAGATAATGGGCCAAGGAAGTGAAGATCCTATCAGCCACGTCCCACCAATGACGTGGCAATCCTATCTCCTTCCTTCCTTTCCTTTATTTTCTTTGAACTCTCTTATGATCGTTGGATGGTCTTTGTTCCCTTTTGCTTTTGCTTTTCACGTTATGGCCAAGTGTATGGATCAGATCCTGGCCACGTTTTCTATGGTTAAGTGTCCCCTTATGTAAGCTTTGCCTATATAAAGGCCTAAACCCTCATTGTAAAGGTAGACTTGAATATAGAAATTATTTTCCCAAAGATTGGATCTTTGTTTCTGGTCTCACTCCTCTCTGCCGCTCAAGTCCGGAACTTAGCTCTAGAGAAACCCTAGAAGGTTCAAGAACCGGGTTCAGGACCTTCTAGTCCGACCGTATCATGGGCCGAGCCATCTCCCGTGTGTCGTCGACTCGATCCACCGTCCGTTCATCCGCTGCGTCCGTCTGTACGTCCGTACGCAGCGTCCGTTTCCATCCGCTTCCTAACTAGAGCCAAACGAGTCGAGTATCTCCTTGTGACTCTCTAGTCCATCCGCATTCAACCCGCTCATTCGTCCATCTGACGCGACCGTACGTCCGTCTATCGGCAGCGTCCGCCGCGTCCGACCATCTGTCCGTAAGTCTACTGTTCTGCGTCCACTCGCGTCCATTCTCATCCCTAACCAAACCGCTTCTCCGATCCGCTCCGCTGTATCCTCCGTCTGTACGTCTGTGAACCACGTCCGTAGTCTGGGGTCACATCAGTTTGGTATCAGAGCCGAAGTTCCTCAAAGGTTGTGTCTTTCTAACCCAGAAACTCGTCTCATTTTGTTTAAAATTTGAATCTTGTGTGCTATAGGTTGTTAGTTTCGTTTTGTGTTCTAGGTTGATAGATTCCATCTCGTTTCTAGTTTGTTCTTGCTCGTTCTCGTTGCTTTTATATTCTTGTTGTTCTTGTTTATGTTCTTGAGTTGATTGTGCTAGATCTTTCTAGGGTGACTTGCTTTTGGTTTCGATGTTTTTAGGGTGTAGATTGTTAAAGTTCTTTGCTTTATTTTGCCTTCCTTGTTAGTTGTGGTCCTTAGACGCATGTCAGTCCTAGGATAGTCGTTTTGCGTCAAAGTTCTTTTTTTTTGTCGTTTTGTAGGTTGCTTTTTGCTTTTTGCTTTAGTTCAATCATTGGTTCCTTGCTCTTAATCATTGAATATCCGCTTTACCTTAGAATATTCCCTACACTAAAGCAAAACGAGTAATTTTGCGGACAGGTGTGCAAGAGTGGTCCAACAGACAAAGCACACGTCCAAGGTCGAGAAGCAACCGTGAACTGAGAGCCGGACGCACCGCGCTCATCGACCTTTGTCTCCGATCGATCGCCCTCGCCGTCCGTACGCTGACCATCGTCCCGAACGACAGCCGTTGGCCGTCTGTACCGTTTCTCGCACTAGTCGACCGTACTACGACCGCCATCCTTACCGCGACCGCCGTCCGTACCGCAACCGCCAGCCGTACCGCAACCGCCGTCCATACCGCGATCACTGTCCGTACTGCAGCCGCCGTCCGTACCGCGGCCGCCGTCCGTACTGCGGCCGCTGTCCGTACCGCGGCCGCCGTCCATACCGCGATTACCGTCCGTACCGCTACCGCTGTCCATACCAGTCATCCGTACACGGTCGTCCATACCGAAGCCGACCACCATTGGCCGTCCGTACCGTCGACCGTACCTAATTCCTAGACCGTGATCGTTAGCCAATGCTTGATTCATCTTTGATCAAGAATGGAGCATGAAGATCCATATTCCGATGATGAACCATGGTACGAAGAACACCATGGTAGCGAACCGGAACTAGGGGCTACTGAGGACGAACCATGGTACGACGAAAACCACGGTACTGAGTCCAAACAAGAGGCTACCCAGGATGCATCATGGTACGAAGAGTACTATGAAGAAGGGTTGGATCAAGAGGACGTTGAGCATGGATCACCGGGCTACTATTGGGCGTCTACTTCACAAGCTACGCGCCCTAGCCAATCCATTATGAATCGCAACAATGATTCCGACAGTGATGAATTGGGTTCTTACTATACGCCAACCGCATATTACTGAGAGCCTAAGGAGAAGATCCCAGGACGCGCCCTAAGAGGTCCGAGCTGGTTGCCATGCGCATCACCGGCCAACAAGTCCAGCCGCGGCCGGGATAAAGCCAAGGCGAACATTGTGGGATCTCGGACTAAGTCAAGGGAACAAGCCCCAAGGACGCTGGTGTATTCTCCCGGAGCAACAAGTTTCATGGACGAGTTGATCTCTATCCAATCTCAACTCCAACACCTTGGAGAAATGTTGGGCCAAGTAGAGACAACTTACACCCATGGAGAATCATCACGGAACCAACACTCGGCCCTCTTGTCTCCACCAACGCCGGATCCGCGAGTGCAACACCGGCCGGAACAAGTTGACTTGATGCGGAACAGGCCGAATACCGACTTGATTGAGGATGACGCTCTAACGGAGCAAGCTGACCGTGTGTTGCGCTTAGGACCGGAACATGATCAACAAATCATTCCTGAAGGAGTCATCCGCCCAGGAGGAATTATAGAGAAGCCAGCCGAGCCACCGGATCACCAAGCACATATACTTGGTGGTACAAGCCCAGGCAACCAAGCGAACAACGGTCAACTCCATACCACTCCTGATCGAGACCAAGCCGACACTCGACTGCCTTGCTCGAAGCAGGACATGGTACGTGAATCTTCACCCCCGACGTGTACCAAACCACTAGGCGACGCCAAAGAAGATTCTGACCGTATGATCAGTTCCTTATCCGGTGCTCACTCGGTAATGAGGAGTTTCAAGCAAGGTGAGCAACCGAAGATGGCCATTGAGGGGTCCTCTCACTCGGTATTATTCTTGACTACTTCAAGTAGTATGCTCCAGCTGGAAGTTGTCAATACCTTGCCACCTCTCTCCACTTTTAGCGCCAAGGCCACTACCGCACAAGGTCCTATGGCGACGAATTTTTGCAAATACGGTGCGGACTAAACCTTTGTGTGGCATCCAGGAGAGTCCCCACAAGCGACCAAGGTTCATGATTGGATAGGAGCGACCAATGCTGCTGGCCTTACCGGGGAAGTCTTATCCTTTTCTCTTAAGGCCTTACTTTTTCCTTTTGATCCCGGTAAAATTAGACCTTGGTTGAACTTTTGATGCTGCTGATTTGGTTTCCTCTTTGAACAAGGTTTTGGGCAGAGTTTTGAGGTCAAAACCTTTTCAAGAGGGAGGGAATGATGGACTCGGGTCCTGGCCGTACCGCGGTGAGAACCGGTACACTGGTACCAACGTCTAGCAGATCGCGTAGGAGCATGGAACTTGGTCCGGAACATCAATGTGGTACCAACGAGGCCCAAGGACCATCAAGGGGAGCAAGGCAAGATCATATAGTACGCGTACCAAGGACATCTATTCGAAAAGCCAACCTCCAACCTTACACCAATGGCTCATGGCTANATGATGGAACCCGGGTCATGACCGTACCGCGGTGAGAACCGGTACATTGGTACCATCGTCTAGCAGCTCGCGTAGGAGCATCAAAGTCGGTCCAGAACATCAACGCGGCATCAACCAGTCCCCAAGGATCATCTAGGAGGAGCAAGACAACGTCATCTAATGAGCAATACAAGGCCAAGCTCCAACCTTACACCAATGGCTCATGGCTAGCATCACCAATGAAGAGCCTTGGGTGCGACCAGCTTTGGGAAGCTTGATTTGTGTGTCTTCACCATCACGCTAGCGTGAAGACACCCCTAAGTCATTAGAAGGAGCTGTACTCTTTTTCCTACTTCGGGTTTGTCCCAATGGGTTTACCGAAGGGGTTTTAACGAGGCAGCGAGCTCTAGTGCATCTCCACTTCGTTCCCGCTTGGCTCATGACTTGGAAACTTTCATTAACAAGATTATGGGCCAAGGAAGTGAAGATCCTATCAGCCACGTCCCACCAATGACGTGGCAACCCTATCTCCTTCCTTCCTTTCCTTTATTTTCTTTGAACTCTCTTATGACCGTTGGATGGTCTTTGTTCCCTTTTGCTTTTGCTTTTCACGTTATGGCCAAGTGTATGGATCAGATCCTGGCCACGTTTTCTACGGTTAAGTGTCCCCTTATGTAAGCCTTGCCTATATAAAGGCCTAAACCCTCATTGGACAGGTAGACTTGAATATAGAAATTATTTTCCCAAAGATTGGATCTTTGTTTCTGGTCTCACTCCTCTCTGCCGCTCAAGTCCGGGACTTGGCTCTAGAGAAACCCTAGAAGGTGCAGCTCGTGTGTCGTCGACTCGATCTGTACGTCCGTACGCAGCGTCCGTTTCCATCCGCTTCCTAACTAGAGCCGAACGAGTCGAGTATCTCCTTGTGACTGTCTAGTCCATCCGCGTTCAACCCGCTCATTCGTCCATCCGACGCGACCGTACGTCCGTCTATCGGCAGCGTCCGCTGCGTCCGACCATCTGTCCGTACGTCCGTTGTTCTGCGTCCACTCGCGTCCATTCTCGTCCCTAACCGAACCGCTTCTCCGATCCGCTCCGCTGTATCCTCCGTCCGTATGTCCGTGAACCACGTCCGTAGTCCAGGGTCACATCAGGAAAGATCCTATGAAGGGAGCTGAACCGTCTGATCCTATGGAGAGAGCTAAGTCTATATGCGATTCCTTGAGGACAGATTTTGCTGAGCTGCGTGAGATGTTGAAAAAGCTCCAAGCGAGGTTGAAACAAGAGGAGATGAAGAAAAAACAGCAGGCGGTGTTGGAGACGGTGACATCAAAACCAGATCCGGTGTTGGTTGTGGTTTCGGTGGAACCAAACCACGTGAGGGGAGGTGTGCTGGAGACGGTGACTTTGAAAGAACCAACAGTAGCTTCAAAACCACCTGCCGTGACAACAACTATGATGGCAAAACCGGCCGCAGCGACGTTAGGAGCTCCGATGTGTGTGCTGAAGCCAGAGGAACAAAACCTCTTGATGGAGGAGGTAATGTATGATTCACCTCTTGTAGTGAAGATTGAGGATGAAGAGTCTTTACCTGTGAAGAAAATGCAGCAAGTGGACGCTACGGGTAATTACATGAGGATTTCTTTTAAGCACACGTTCTTAATTATAGCTGATGTTGAGTCAGCTCATAGGCAAGGAAGCAGTCACAAAGCTTCTAGAATCGTGTACTCGCAGTTGGAGCTTGAGGACAAGCTCCGAGTGGAGGAGGGGAGTAATGATACAAGACTATGGTTAGGTTGATTAAGCCACCGTTTAGGATATTTTATTTAAATAGTTTTGGTGCTTTAGTTTATGAATTTGGTTTTCATAATTTCCATTCTACGTTAAAGTATTTACTATATTCTACTAGGGTTTTAACTAAGTTGTATCAAGGCCTATATAATGGTCTTTATTGATTAATGAGAGGGGAAGCCCCAAGAATTAACCTTATTCTCTAATAGAGAATCAGGGTTAAGAGGGAGCTAAGCTTTCAATCGTTTCTTAATTCTCAAGTAAATAGTTGGTTCATAACATTATACAAGAACTTATGGGAACCCATCTTATCAATCTCCTCCTCCTAAGACTTCTTCTGAGAGTAGAATGGAAGCTATGCTTGAGCAGCTTTTGCAGGGTTAGGAACAAATGATAGTAACTTTCAATGAAAAGCTTGTCAATGTCTATGTTGAGCTTAATGGGAAGTTTGAAGCATTTAACATTCATGTCAAGAAGCTGGAAAGTCAGGTTGCACAAACAGCTGGATCCGTCAAAAGGCAAGAGGGATTTCTCCCTGGGAGAACTGAGTCAAATCCCAAACATTCTTGTAATGCCATATCAGTGAGAGATGAAGATGATAGAGAAATTGTTTCTGCAGAACAAGGAGAAAAATCAACAGAGATTTCAACTCCAGATGATGGTGTTGATTGACACAACCTGGGTGTCGGTCGACACTCAACTCAGACAGAACCTGAAACTGCAAAATCTCAGGTTCCAGCTGCTGAAAGGGTGTACTAACCGAAGATTCCTTTTCCTAAGCCAAGAAGGTCCAAGCAGGAGCTTGAGGAAGCTAGATGCAAGGCAATGATGGATAAGGTAATGATTAAGATGCCTTTGATTGATGTCGTAAAGCTGTCACCACCACTTAAGCGGTATGTGAAGAGAATGGTGTCCAATGGTTTGAGCCCTGAAGAAGGAGCACTGCTTACCAAGGATGTCAGTGCGCTTCTTTTGAACCAGCCTCCACATAGGAAGAAAGAGAAGAAGCAAGAGGTAGTTGTCTCTGAGAAAGTGAGTGCAATGATCCAAAGTAGGATTGCAAAGAAGTTACCAGATCCTGGAAGTTTTGTGTTAGATTGTTCTATCTCCAGAGGAAGGTTTGCTCACTCACTTTGTGATCTTGGATCTAGCATCAACTTGATGCCACATTCTGTTGCTCTAAGACTTGAGATGAGAGATTTTAAGCCAACTCAGATATCTCTTATATTAGCTGATTGATCTCGAAGAATTCATGAAGGTGTTTTAGAGGATATTCCAATTAAGGTTGGAAACTTCATGATTCTCACTGACTTTGTGGTGTTAAAGTATGACAAAGAGCCTAGTGATCCTCTCATCTTAGGACGATCTTTCTTGGCAACAGCTGGTGCCATCATAGATGTGAAGAAGGGACACATAACACTGAATGTGGAAGGTTTAAGTATGAAATTTAAGTTGGATAAGCTGAGGAGAGCTCCTACTATTGATGGACAGACTTTTTCTGTTGAGGAAGTTTCTGATTTTCGAGCATCAAGCTCAGTGTCGATCGACACCGCTGCAGCATCGATCGACACTCCTCCACGACTGAGTCCAACCTTGTCCAAAACTGATGGCTTGCAGAATGTTCTATATGCTCCGAGTCAGAAAGCTGTTCCCAAACTGAAACCTCCCAACTCCACACTCCAGACTCCTCAGGTAAGGCAAAGGTATGCATCTTCTTCCCCCAAACCCTGTCCTATCATCAACAAGACTTTTAAAGATACAAAAACTGTTTCGCAGTTAACCAAGCCACGAGATTATCGTAGAGCGCTTGTTTCTTCTGTTGATGATTTTGCAGGACAAAAAAGAAGCAAACCCATCCCAAAATCCCACCCAGATCTTGTTCCTCACATCCTTGGCAGACCTCATGCACCTAAAGCTTATACACCACCTTGGATGAAGAGGACATTCTCTCGGAAGCATGCATCGCCATGCTCTGCTCCACCCGATGTTTGAGCTTCAACACAGTCAAGCTAATGACTGAAAACAAGCGCTTAGTGGGAGGCAACCCACTTCTAGGTTTTTCTTCTCCTTTTGAGTCATTTTTTTTTTGCATTGAGTCAGTTTTTGTTTGAAATTTGGTTGAAATTATGAACTATCTATCTATCATGTTGCTTTTAACTTGTGTTTGAGTTTTTCTTAAGAGAATCATCATCCAAGGATTGATCCATCAACACAACTAACTGCAACTAACAAGGAGTTTGGGCCAACAAACCACCATTTGTGATGAGTGTCGATCGACACTGAAATGGTATCGGTCGACACCAGTTGGTAACCCGCAAACAGTTCATCTTTTCATTACAATTTTCAATACGTTTTTGTTTATTTTTGCTTTCCTCTTACTTGAAAACACTGGGGACAGTGTCGTTTAAGTCTAGGGGAGGTTAGTACTAATCACTAACATAGTTTTTGTTTTTAGTGTGTCAAAACCGATTTTTGTTTTTATTGAGTCAAATTTTTCAAAATTGTGTTGGGGACTATGATTTTTATTTTTAGGTGTATTGCCTTGGTTGATTAATGCTGCACATTGAATCCACTAATCCGACTAATGAAAAATCCAATGGCTGACCAGTAAACCAGAGACATCCAAATTTCCAACAGAATTCATAAAAGTCTGAGGTAACTTCTGCACTTTTCTTTTTACCTCATCAAGGAGATTGATGTTCACAGAGCTTGACTCCTTGTTCATACTTGACAAGTAAGATTTTCAAAAGAAAATGGTACTCCTCTCCCTTATTTAAGTTGAAAATATTAATCCTGAGAGCTTTATTTTAAAAAAAGAGAATAAAAGATGAGATGATTTTGATCAGTTTAGAGAGAGAGGTAAATTACCGATGACCTCATTATTCTACTCTTGAGTCAAATAATCACACAAAGCTTGGAAGCAAGGGGTAGATAAATTACTGATGACCCCATTATTCGCCTACACCTTTGATTTTTTTTAAAAAAAGAGAAGTAATAAAAAAAACAGCAAATTAAAGCTCAAAGGAGGGTTAGAATATAATAAGTTTGGGGGAGGGGAAGAATACCATATGATGTAAAATTATATCTTGCTTGTTATGGTATAGTACGGGAATGAGTCTTAAAGGTTCTTGACATTGATCTAATTGATGAGATCCACCGATGAAGGCTTAATGGAGAAAGTGGTGGAATTTGGTTTGAATTTGGGATGCTACGAATGTCAACGGAGAAGTACATGGTGGTTTGATTTAGATTTGTCTGCTAAGCATATGGTTTATGGTTTGAATGATGTTGGCATTACCTTAAAGAGAAAATGAGTTTTTACAGTTTTTAACCATGATATAAGTGTGATTTTTGAGTCTTATGATTTGTTTTCTAGGATGTTTTTGAGTCTTGACAGGTTTGCTATGATTTTGGCACGGATGGGGCGAAATGGAGCAATTTGGATCGTTTTGGAGAATTTTACCGGAGGAAATCAATTTGGAGTCTGATTATATGAAGAGCGTCGATCGACACCACATGAGCATCGGTCGACACCCATGCAAGTCAAGACAAGTCTTCAAATTTGGAAGTTTTACAAAGTTGCCCGAAGTTTTCCATATTTGCATCATTAGTCCCTGAACGTGTTTTAGAACATATATGTATAGTTTTTGGGCTTTAGAAAACCCTTAAGTTATTTTCTAACAGCTTTTTGAGAGATTTTTAGAGAGCTTTTGGAGAGAAGAATCAAGACTTCTTCAGAGAAGATTCAGAACTCCTTTTCTTCTTCTTTTAATCTCTTAATGCAATTTATTCAGAATATGATTTGTTCTTCATCAAACATGTATGAGTAGTTTGCTTGTTAGGTTTAGGGTTTTTCACAGGGTTTTTATGAATTATTCACAGGGTTTTTTATGAATTATTAGATCTGTTTATTTAGGATTTATTATCTTTTTAGATCTTCATCATAGGTTTTTCTTCATATTAATCCTTGATTGGTCATCTAGAATTAATACTCTAGACAAATAAATTGATATAAGAAATTAATTGATTTTCTTGATAAAACTTTTTGATGAGCAAAATTACTTCTTGCAAAGAGATTTGATTTAGTAATTTTGTGAACTTATCTAAACATGTTTTTAAAGCTGATTTTAACCTAGAATTTTACAAAGAGATTTGGATTTTCTGGTTTTAAATTTAGATAATATTTGCAGTGAGCACTGATTTATTTTACAAAAGTGTTTAGAGTTCTAGATCTGATCTTATTTGCTTGAATCCTAATTAATTTATTGATTTAATATTTCATAATTTCCTGAGAAATTCCCTGGACCTAGCTTTTTGATCATCTGAATTTACACAGTTTTTATTTAATATTTTGCATTATTTATTTTAATTCAAAATATTCTGTTTAGTGTAATCATAAAACTCTATAATTTATTGTGTAGTCTTGAATCCTTGTGGAATTCAACCCCTAAGTATTACAGTGACCTCTTAAATTGAGAGAGTAGCTCTAGGGTTTAATTTGAGGATATCAATTAGCTTAGTAAACCAATCAGAAATTAGAAAGAATTCACTCTATTTCCCGATATAAACTCCAATATTTCATATTTTCGAGAGAGGGCGTTACAATTCTCTACCTATAATAATAGATTTGTCCTTGAATCTAAAACCACCGCAATATATCGGCCAAACGCCTCAAACCACCGTCACAACAGAACGCACCACAACCTGACCCTACTTGTCAGCCCACCTTTGGCTCCCAACCATCACAATCCTGACCCACCCGGTCAAGACCAAAGATGAAATCAAAGATTGAACCCCCATCAATCTCCAAAACCCGCATCTGATTACTATGATTATCCCCACGTCCTTGACACTTTTGTCCCCAACTCATCTACTCTTAGGTTGCAACCTTCAAGCCATACCGATCTCTCTTACACCCGCTGTCTTCGAGCCATACTGATCTCACTCTTAGACTCTCGTCTTTGAGCCATACCGTCTTATCCTTGGGTCATTACCCTCGAGATCTTGGTACAAGGAGAACCCCCATGTCCTCTGCCACTCTCGGGGGCGCAACCCCTCAAGTTATCGGTATCTATGGAACCCCCCGTCCCCTCAGTATAACCCCAATCTCCTCATGATTTGTTCAGGACTCCCTGCCTTTACAACAAACGTTCATAATGTGTATAAGCATTTGCTCAAATAAGATCACCTCCTGTGATCCATGTACAATATTGCAATGTCATACCAACCACCATATTATCTTCCGGAATATCACCACCGTCTGGCCATTCCTAAGCCACACTCTAAAACATCCAATTCCATAAATCACCGTTAACAGTATTTTCTGATACCAGCGTGATTCACTACTTTCTAACAACTTTCCATTAGTCACCTGCACTTCCCCGAACAGAAACTAAGAACTCTTAACAACAACACAACGCAATAAAGAACTTATTGTTGAATCTCATTTAAAGTTCGAAGTGGATGATACTAGGAAATGACTCACTACTCATAATCAGTTTTCAACACACAACCAACAGTCTCATAACATCATGCACCAAGCACCAGGAAAAATCATTCAACCAATTAAATTCCATAAACCGCTCTAAATCATCCATTAACCCGCCCTAGAACAATAAGGGCTCTGCTACCAAACTGAAACAACCCGACCCAATTTTTTAATAATAATTATATACCCTGTAATATTTAATGACACCCAAACAATAGTCTTGGGGGCTCATATCTCGAGACTGTTTGAATCTCTACAAACTCGGCGGTTTGGTGCTCCCCTCCTTCTCCTACGATCGGCTCTGCTTCTAGTTCTTCTTGTCGAGGGCTAGAAAAATCGGCTCCATCATCTCCAACGGGCTCCTCTTCATAATCGATTTCATACTCCTCTTATTCCTCAGTAATTTCTCCTTCTTTTAGACACTCTAGGTCCCGTGGTGGTGAGGCTTCAAGGGTTGTTACAGCAAAATAATCCATGTTAAGGATCGGAACTTCTTCTTCTCTAGAGATCTCTTGCATTGGTCTCCATCGAAACTCGTAGCTTTTCTCTCAAAAAATATTTTTTAGGTTCTTCAGCTTCTAGGGGAGCTTCCTTCACGTCAAGATGTTTTGGAGGAGGAGTAGATTTCTCTCGTATTTTTATAAGGCCCAAGTTTCCTTTTTCAAAAAAAGAGACACAAATGTTTTCCTTTTTCGACAAGGATTTCTTGTTTTCTTTCTTCTTCTTCTCCATCGATCGGATTTTCTTTTTTGGTGTGTCCGGCAACACATGAGACTGAGCTCTCTAGATTCTCTTTAAGAGACTTGATTCTCTTTCCAATAATAACTTGCTTAGCTCCAATATTAGACTAAAGTTTATGGGACAAGAAGACTAGTGAACTCTTTGGGTAGAGTGTCTCCCAAGGTATCAAATCGGTTACCAATTTTTTCCACTTTGATTTCGGTTTTCTTGACTCTTTATTCATACTTCTCCGTATGGTTGCATAGGTCTAGGGTCTTGTTAAGAATGGCTTTGGAATTATCATAGCAATGGCTCTCCAAAGTGTTAATCTTCATGTTGCAATCGCTAATCTCCTTAGCGTTTTCTCTTATCTCCTTTGAATGCTGATTTTCTTCTTCTCCAAGACAGTGGAGCTTCTTCTACATGGCTTCAGCATCTTTAGATCTTTTCTCCTCTATGCTTCTAACTTTAACAGCAATGTCATCCATTTTTCCCGAAATGTCAAATTGGGCTTTGTCTAGCTTCTCATGTAGCATCCTCATAGTCTCATCTTGAAGATCTTCTAACTGACTTATCAGGTTCAGCATCCTTTCTTCTTCAGCTTTCTGTTGTGTAGACACATGAAAATTTTCTTGATAAACTTGATGGGGAAATCGAATAGTGATAACCGTGTCGTAGGAACTTCCTCAACAGAAAAAGTTTGTCCATCAATAGTAGGAGCTCTCCTCAGCTTATCCATCTCAAATTTCATACTTAAACCTTCCACATTCCGTGTTATGTGTCCCTTCTTCACATCTTTGATGGCACCAGCTGTTGCCAAGAAAGATCGTCCTAAGATGAGAGGATCACTAGGCTCTTTTTCATACTTTAACACCACAAAGTCAGTGAGAATCATGAAGTTTCCAACCTTAATTAGAATATCCTCTAAAACACCTTCAGGAATTCTTTGGGATCGATCAGCTAATATAATAGATATCTGAGTTGGCTTAAAATCTCTCATCCCAAGTCTTAGAGCAACAGAATGTGGCATCAATTTGATGCTAGATCCAAGATCACAAAGTGAGTGAGCAAACCTTCCTCTGGAGATAGAACAATCTAACACAAAACTTCCAGGATCTGGTAACTTCTTTGCAATCCTACTCTGGATCAAAGACAACCACTTTCTCTTTCCTCTCTTTCCTTCTTTGTGGAGGCTGATTCAACAGAATTGAGCTGACATCCTTGGTTAGCAAAGCTCCTTCCTCAGGACTGAAACCATTAGTGAACATCTTCTTCACATACCGCTTAATCCCAGGAGAAAACTTGACTGCATCAATCAAAGGCATCTCAATTATCACCTTGTCAATCATAGCCTTACATTTAGCTTCCTCAAGCTCCTGCTTGGACATTCGTGGCTTTGGAAAAGGGACTGTAGACTTATACACCCTCTCAACAGCTGCTGGAACCGGAGATTTTGTAATTTCAGGTTTTGTGTGAGATGAGTGTCGACCGACACCATCGTCTGAAGTCGAATTCTCCGTCGATTGCTCACCTTGTTCTGCAGAAGTGATTTCACCTTCATATTCACCCCTCACTGATATGGCATTACAAGAATGTTTGGGATTTGACTCAGTTCTCCCAGGGAGAAATCCCTCTTGCCTTTTGACAGATCCCACTGTTTGTGCAACCTGATTCTCCAGCTTCTTGACATGAATGTTCAAAGCTTCAGTGTAGACATTGTCAAGCTTCCCATTGAAAGTCACTGTCATCTGGTCCTAACCTTGAAAAATCTGCTCAAACATTGCTTCCATCTTACTACTTTCAGCTGTTTTTGGAGGAGGGGACTGATATGAGTTATTGCCATAAGTCATTGTTTACCCATTGCCCTGTTGCTGTTGTTGATACTCTGGCTTGGAAGTGTAGCCTGAAGAATTTCCACTGTAAGGCATGTTGCCTTGCTGATTACAGAATCTCTGTCCATGATTCCCATATACATAGTTGACATCTGCTTCTTCATTCCCTATCTTAGGTTGTTGCTCAAATGTCTCAACTTCAGCAGCAAAATGAACTGACTTTTTACCCACATGAAGATTATGAACTGAATCAAGCTTAGCATTGACTTAAGCTAACTGGTTTGCATCAAATCCTCCATGAAATCTCTTCTTTTCAGCATCAGCTCTCATAGTACTATTGTTGGAGGCCAAATTCTCAATCAAAGCTTCAGCATCTTCTGGAAATCTTGTTTTGAAGTTCCCATGGCTTGCAGCATCCAAAGCTAGCTGATACTCCCAGTCACATCCTCTGAAAAAGATACTTAGCAATTGAACCCTTGAGAAGCCATGGTGTGGGCAATCTCTCTGATAAGCTTTAAATCTCACCCAAGCTGCTTTGAAAGCTTCATCTGGTCTTTGCTTGAAATAGGATAGCTTTACTCTCAACTCATCTAACATGGTATCATCATAGAAGTAGTTAAGGAAGGCCACCTTGATGTCACACCAATTCGTCAAAGATCCAGTTGGCAACTGCTTCAACCACTGAGATGCCTCTCCTGCAAGTGAGTAAGGAAAAAGTTTGCAGTAGATGTAATCCTGAGTCACTCCATTAGCCTTTATATTGGTCACAAGATCCTCAAAATGCTCAATGTGGTCCAAAGGCCTCTCATTGGGCAGGTTTGAGAAAGGTCTCTGCCCAACTAGCTGAAAGTAAGCAATCTTCAGCTCAAAGTCATTCCTCTGGAATGGGGGTGGAACAATAGCAGACCGGTTCTCATACACAATATCATCCCGGTTGTAGTCAGCAATGGTCCTGATCAAGGCTCGGTTGTGCTCATGTCTTCGAACCGGGTTATTACGTGGTTTGCAGCTCCACGTCCGTCTGCAGGAAGGGGGTGTCGATCGATACCCTCTTGTTGGCGTCGATCGACACCAAGGTTCTGTTCAGCAGGGACAACGAATTTAGAAATTATGTTGCCTTCCGCATCCAGCTTTTGGCCCTGCTCATTGCGCAAGTGGCCCTCTTGATCTCTCAAAACACCAGCTTCATCAACTCTTAGAATGATTGTGTTAACCATCTTCAAAGATTTGTCTGCTTTCGTGTTTTCACGCTCTAGTTGTCCCAACTCCTGGTTCGTAAGTTTCACAACTGGACCAGTGGGTTTGCTCCTGGTGTGAGGTCTAGGAGGCATGCACCCTAAACACAGAAGAGAAGAAAAACAAAAGTGTGTAAGTAGAAAATAAAAATAAAAACTTAGACAAAAATCAAAAACTCAAATCTAATGGTAGATCTAAGATTCCCTATCAACGGCGCCAAAATTTGATATGCTCAAATTTAATCCTGAGTTACTCTCTCAAATTAAGAGATCAATTGTAGTACTTAGGGATCGAATTCTACAAGGACTCAAGTCTACACAATAAATTATAGAGTTTTATAATTAAGCTAAACAAGTTGATTTAAATTTAGAAAAGCAATGCAAAAAAATAAATAAAAGTGTTGTAAATTCAGATGATCAAAAAGCTAGGTCCAAGGAATTTCTCAGGAAATTACAAAATATTAAATCAATAATTAAATAGGATTCAAGCAATTAAAATCAGGTCTAGAACTCTAAACACTTTTGTAAAATAAATCAGTTCTCACTGCAAATATTATCTAAATTAAAACCAGAAACTCCAAATCTCTTTGCAAAATTCTAGGTTAAAAATCAGCTTTAAAAACAGGTTTAGATTGTTCACAAAATTACTAAATCAAATCTCTTTGCAAGAACTAATTTTGCTCATCAAAAAAAATTATCAGGAAAATCAATTATATTCTCATATCAATTTATTTTCCTAGGTTATTAATTCTAGATGGCCAATCAAGGATTAATAAGAAGAACAACCTATGATGAAGATCTAGAAAAATAATGAATCCTAAATAAACATATCTAATAAATCATAAAATCCTGTGAAAAACCATGAACCTAACAAGCAAACTACTCAGACATATTCAATGAAGAACAAAACATAATTCTGAATAATAAGCAATTGAGATTAAAAGATTAAGGAAGGAGTTTGGGAATTCTTCTCTCAAAGCAGTTCAGATCTCTCTTTCAAAAAGCTCTCAAAATCTCACATGATTGCAGAAAAATAAATCTTGCTATAATAAAACTTAAGGGTTTACAAAACCTAAAAACACTATATATACAGTATGTCCTAAAACACTTCAGGGACCAATGATGCAAATATGGAAAACTTCGGCAACTTTTGTAAAACTTCCAATTTTGGAGTCTTGTGTCGGATCAGCTTGGTGTCGACCGATGCTCCTTTGGTGTCGGTCGAAGCTCTTCATAGGATCAGAATCCAAATTGATTTCCTCCGGTTAAATGCTCCAAAATGATCCAAATTGATTCATTTTGTTCCATTCGTGCCAAAATCCTAGAAAACCTGTAAAGACTCAAAAACATCCTAGAAAACAAATCAAAAGACTCTAATAGACTCCTTATATCATGGTTAAAAACCACAAAAACTATGATATATCAAGAGGGACGAGAGAGGGTTCTGGTTGTCGGCTGCTCCTCTGGTCATAGGTTCTTTGGAGGCATGGTGAAGGCACTTTGAAGGCACTGAAGAGCACACATTAAACCCTAGGTTTAGAAGAGTATTTATAGAGTTTTTGAAGGCTTAGGGTTTTGTAAGGGTAAAAACATCTTTTCTTATTGAATGAACGACAAGGGGGGCTGAAGAAGGTTCTGGACCTTCGGGACTCCTCCGGGCCGGGCCGCCGTGATGGTTGCTAATCGGGTCGTCATTAAAGCCCATTTGACTTCAAACTTATCTTCTTGTTGGTTTATAACACGTCTCGGTAAATCGGGCATAACTTCCTGACGAGTAACCGGATTGACTTGATGTCACTTCGAGGAGAAAGCTGACTCTTTCAGCTTTCTATAGACACCAAACTCGTCAAAATTTGAGTTCGTAAAATACTTCAAAAGTGGCCCGTAAGGTAAAGATGTGAATCTGTCCTGAAACGTATTTTTCTTGTCTTTTGGTCCTTTTTGCTAGTAGAACCTCTATAAATTTATACTCTTAAAATTAATACTTGCTATAAATTAATAAATTCTTTCGGTCTCAAGTTGGACCAGTGTAAAAAATAACACATTTTGATAAAATAATACGATAATAATTTTTTTGAAAATCCTATGTAAAAATATGATCCATCGATATCATAAATTAATTATCAAATAAACTAATATATATATATATATATATATCTAAAAAATATAATGAAATATGACTCTATTGTTGTTTGGATATTATTTAATTTGCATTATTGTTAGAGCTCATCCCTAATCTTTTTCTTTGTTGGCTTCTAAAATCGTATCCAAAAATTGTGGAGAAACTTAGATTCGATAACTGCTTCTTTAGTAGCTAGTTCTAAAGGTATCGCAATATCTTCTTCGACTTCATTTTTACCATGAAGGATAGTACTATTTCTTATAAACTCTAAACTTTTCACATTTATTATTTTTACCTAGATAATCTAGTAAACAATTGACATTCAGCCAAGGTTATAAATTAAGAAAATTCTTCTAAAATGTGAATAATAACAAAAGTATCTTATTTTGTAATATAAAATTTTCAAAATTATGAAAATAAGAAAATCTCTTCATAATTTAATAAAATATTCATTTATCAATAAATTAATAAAAATCTCTATAAATTAATAAAATTCCATGGTCCCGACCTTATTAATTTATGGAAGTTTTACTGTAACTATAAAACCTGTAAAACCTTCTTGAAACCTAAAATACTTGATAATAGACATTAAAGCCTTAAAATCATACTAAACTCTTCCTAAATGCATACTAAAACTATAGCTAAAATGGGTGAAGTAATGATGTTATCAGGTAACAAGTCTTTAAAGTCTTTCGGACGTAAAAAACCGACCATCGGATATGGATCACGGGCCTAGTGAGAGGACGTGAGCTCCATTAAGGAAAGTGGTCCATTGACTGGGAGTGGACATTGGGCCCACTGAGAGGTCGCGGTCAGGGCGTTATAGAAAGTAATCGAAGTATTGAAAAGAGGCAAAATGTAATACCTAATCAAAAAGTAAAAGAAATGCACAGAAATTAAGAAATCCTAAGAAAGCTTTTTGAAATGTAAAATCGGCTCTCTGATCGTGTATGTTGGCTCTCGCTCACTCTCCAAATTCTCTCTCGAAAATGGGTTAAGAGAGGTTTATATATGGAAAACCATTTGACATAGCCGCACCAGCTGTTATCTGAGGCGTCTACACGAGGCTAGGGTCGAGCTCCTCTTTGGGTTGGGCTTTAGGTGGTTTGTCTTGTGCTCAGCTTCACTAGTTTGGGTTGAAGCATTGGGCTGTTCTTCTGCACGATCACACCTTTGGGTTAAGGCTCAAATTACTCCTCTTCTGCTCCTTTCCTCCTTCTTGGCAATAGTTGAAACTTGTCCATCCTCTTTTTTGCTTTTTTTAAGCTCTAAGGCATCTGTTTTCATCCAAAATGCAACAATGCAGCACTGCAACACCCTAAACAACCTACATGCAAATATCTAAGCTTAAGGACCTAAAAATGCAAAGGACAGACTCTGAATAATACAAAACATGACTAAAAAGATGCCTAAGAAATTGTAAATAGAGAGACATCAGTTAGTCTAAGAAAGCATCTATATATGCTTTTATTTTGACTATAACATTGATTAAAATTAAACAAAAACAAATATTTTAATGTTTATGACTATTTAAATCATTCTATAGTAATTTTATATTATTTTTAGTTATTTTCAAGAACAGAGAAATCCGAAAATAGAAGATAATTAAGGAACACAAATTTAACAAAGAGTGTTTGTAATTCAAGATCTATATGTATATTCTCCAACAATCACATAGCAATTATTTAAGAGTAATTAATGTCTATAACAAAAATGTAAACTAATTATGATATAACAACTAAATTCATATATTTGTATGTATGATAATTTAGATACTACAACGTGACATGAGTGTTGAACATGTAGTGGCAGCAAAAAGGATAAGAGATCAGAAGAAAAGCTGAAAGAATACGGTTAGAGAGCCTCATTTTTGGAGAGAGAAAGAGTATGAATATTTTAGAGAGATCGTTAAAAATAATTAAATCTTGTGTAGGAAGAAGAAGTGTTGTTGGTGGCACTATATATTATTAAGTCTTTTAATTCACCATTATCTTACTTATTATTTTAAATTTGTTTCTAAAAATCAACTCTTAGAAATTAACCTATCATATCCTTCCTTTTGACATGTGTTTTCTAAGAAAAATAAACTTTGAATTCACCATTATCTATTTCATTTGATTAAATTATGTTATTATATTCAGAAAATATCTAAGAAACATATTTTATCATTTAAAGGTAATAGATTAATTTAAAAACTCAGATTCTCTTATGCTAAAAGTAGCTTCAAGATAGAAAGCATTCCAATATATGTCATATAGTTCTATAATGTATAAATGTATTTTAATAAACATAAATCGTATGAAATTATTATTATATTATCTTAAGATATTCTTCTAATTCAAGTAGATTCTATTGCCTTGTGCTTTTAAATTAGTGTTCATTTACATATTTAACTATATTTTTTTCTCTTTTTTATTGGCTTTGTTTTCATTAAAAAAAGAAAACTAAGATCAAATAAATTTATGATAAACCTTATCTTATATTTAATTTAAGAACTATCTTAAATTCAAATACACAATTAAGATTTTCATCTAATTATATTATTATATAAAAATATATCTGAGAAATATATTTGTTCTTTTTATTTTATTAATTAAAACACTACGTATCAAAATACTTTATGTTAAATAACTTTAAGATATAAAACATTCTAACAAGATATATATATATATATATATATATGTCTACTATATATATATATATATATATATATATCTACTATATTTTAGGTCCTTACACTTTAAAAATAGTATTCATTTACATATTAAACTATTTTTTTTATTAAATGATATAAATGATATATAAGCGATCGATCTATTTTGATAGTTTTATGTTTTCTAATTATTTTTCAATAATTATTAGTTTTCAGAGAAGGATACGTTTTCAGAATGATGTTTTGTAGGATAAGTTAATTATTTGTAGTATACGTAATTAAGTAGGAGTGTTATATATGTAATTAATGAATCGTGTATTTTACATGGCGGATGATCTAAATATAAATAAAAAAATTTAAAGACAATACATAAACACTTAAATTCTTAACACAAAAAACAAACAACATTATTATATATACAAAAAAAAAACACATAACAAAAAGTGCCTTTCAAGATTATTATATTTCTGTCGAAACTAGAAAACGATAAAAGAGAGTATAAATTTAAATGTTCATTTTTCGATAAATGATTAATTGGTGAATTAGCAAGCTTTGGAGCAGTAGCAACGGAGACTATTGCATCGACCGCTTGTAAAACCTTCGCTGGGGCAAGCTTTGGCACAGGTCTGTGAGTTGAGACAAACTCCTTGGAATTTGCTACTTGGTGACTCGCATGTTCTTGCTTCCACAGGACCCATTCCTAAATCACATACCCACCATAATTAAGAACCATGCACATCTTTTATTTTACTATAATCGAAACTTATAAGTTTCTTTGTTGCATGCATATTACCCACTAGAAACATGCATGGGTTAAACTAATTAAAATTAGAGAAACATGCATGGGTTAAATATATATGTGGATCATTCTTCATGCTCATATAGGTATATGCATAAAATTATTAGAGAAACATGCATGGGTTAAATATATATGTGGATCATTCTTCATGCTCATATAGGTATATGCATAAAATTATTAGAGAAACATGCATGGGTTAAATATATATGTGGATCATTCTTCATGCTCATATTTGTATATGCATAATATTATTAGTCCCAGAGACGGCCATAAGATATGTTAGGCCAGGCCACATAGTGACATAGAATTGAGTATTTCATTTCTTTGTTGCATGCATATTTTTTTTTTTGTTAAGTGGATGCATGCATATTACCCACAAGTATATATCAAATGACATAATGTTTATAATTATGAACCTGTTGCAAAGAGGAGCATGAACGAGAGGAGAAGGGCTGAGACCAAACGCAGAGAGAGCTTCATTTTTAAAGAGACAAAGCTAATAAGATTTGAGAGGATCAAGAAGAAGAAGACGATGGCACTATATAAAGGGAATGAATTCTTTTGTTGGTAAAAGGAATCGTAGTTTATGGCCGTACCAAAAATAGAAACTAAACGTGAACCAGTTAAACTTTTACCCAAAGGTACAGTCCTAATTAAGGGTTGACCAGTCAATTTAATAATCAAATTATTTATAAGTATTAAGTTTATAACACTAGAGAAATATGATTATAAACGTAGAAGAATGCATAATTGCTAGCAAAGCCCAATATCGGTAATGATCAATTGATCATAAAACGTTCCTATTTATTTTTTACTTTTTATTTTGTGGTCAACTCGACGATTATATTAGATATGTGGTTTGAAACATCAAGTGATTACAGACAAGCCATAACAGACTCCTTCACAAAAAACCTTCCCCCTGAAACCTATATGCTGAACTAGACTGAACAAAACCATTTGTCTGAACATGGTTTGTCAAAATAACCAATAATTACTATACCAACAAATTCCTGCTAAGCGAAACTAGACAGAGGATACAACTCTCTCATTTTCAAAAACATGATGCATCCAATTAGAAAACCCAGAAGCTACATAAGATTGAAGCCTACAGTCACTTGTGACACTGCAAGCGATGAGATGAGGTTCTCTATTAGTTTTCGCAGATTCTAATTCAAAACCCCATTGCACAAAACATACCAACAACCTTCGGATTTCACCTGATTCATAAGGGAATGATGGCCAGGCTTTCGGTCTAAGGACACACTTTACGATAGTAAGGTCCCCCATTGCACAAAACGTTCCTATTTATTTAAAAGCTACATAATGAGATATTGATTTATGATTAAACCAACCCTCCAAATCTTTTTATATGGAAAATGGAGGATGTATTACTTAGGTGGATATATTGGTTCTTTGATTTTAATGGATTTGGAAATCCAAACAAAAATCATGTGTTATTCAATTATTGATTTTAAAATACTTATCAAAATTATGTGGTATTGGTTATATGATTTACAAATACTTGTCAAAATATCATGTTATTCATTTAATGATCTATTTTTGGATTTCAAAATCCACATTATGTTTTAAATGGATTTGAATGTGTTATTGGATTTCAAACTTTTGTGTTATTGGTTACATGATTTACAAATACTTGTCAAAATATCATATTATTCATTTAATTATTTGTTTTTGGATTTCAAAATCCACAATGTGTTTTGAGTGGATTTAAAAGTGTAAAATAAAAGGATTCAAATCCAAAGATAAAAAAGGTTATTTCAAAATCCATATGTTTTTATTTTCATTATTTACAATTCTATATGGATATAGAAATCACATTTTTTATCTTTGGATTTAAATCCTTCTATTTTACACTTTTAAATCTACTCAAATCCATTTAAAGCATAATGTGCTTATAAATTTCTATTACAAAAACTTTTTTTTTCACAACTGTGTTTTATTAATATATATATATAAAGTCAAGTAAGACAAGCCTAAAGTAGAAAAACCAAAATAAACAAGTTTAAGTAAATGAGTCAAATAAGGCGAGAGTTCAAGGGCACAATTAAGGAAACTTTTCACTGAAGATTGAAGCGAGAGCAATGTATATCAGAGAGACATGTGGCAGTAGAGAAACATGTTTGATGACACGTGGGAAGTCGAAGAGTTTGAAGTCTCACGATCACCGGCAAGACAAGTGTTGTAATGCAGAAAAACATCAAATCCGGCCGAAATCACCCGAAAAATTCACTAAGAATTCTCGATCTACACTCAGAAAGAAAGGCAAATTCCAATTTGCTGAGAATATGACTACACCTAAAGAAAATATTTTTCATCTTCGTATACAAAGTTCACGCTTTTTCAACACTTTTGGTTAGTTCAGGATTTATTTTTCCTATATGTAGTAGATTTAATTTGATGTGTGTAATGAGAATATCATGACTCATGAGCAAGGTGTGTGGCAATAACAACGCCGGAGGAGTCCGTCACAACTACCATCGGGGAAACCTTCGGTGCGGCAAACGTTAGCGCCGTTGTCTTCACTCAGGCACGGTCCATCGAAATTTTGGCTCCTCGACCCACACATCCTTGCCTCCACCGTGACCGGAATCATCCCTGAAAATCATATAAACCATAATCAATTCTCTTAGTTATATAACCAAATGTCGAATAAGAAAAAAGCAAGACACTGTATATATTGCTTCAAATAAATAATCATAGAATAATCTGAGTAACATCATAAAATCTACTATAGTTAATATATATATATATATATATATATATATAAAAACAGAATATAACCAAATGAAAAGTTACAACACGTAGACGCATATTTGTTATGTAGATAAGTACATGCATATTTGACATGAGAATGAATAATGAACCTGTAGAAGTGAGGAGCATGAATGATAGGAGAACGGCTAAAGATTAAACGCAAAGAAAACTTCATTTTGAAAGAGAAATATTCAAATGTTTGGAGATATATATACTCAAAGTTCTCTTTTGAGCTATTGGGGAAGAAGAAGGTGCACAATAACACTATTTAAGCCGAATGATCAAGAAATTAAACAGATTTGACAGTCATGTTCTTTGAGAGATAAAAACAGTGTACAGCATATATAAAAACTAAACTAACTAGCTAACCCATAATTAATTAGGTACGTGAGGAAACCTCCCAGTTTAAAACTTTTTTAAAAACTTTTTTTTCAAATTTCCAATATGTTTATGTGTTCGGTTATTTTTTAGGAGATTTACTTATATGTTATACATTTTACGTAATATTATCAGAATCTACAACAAAAAAATTATTACTAGAATATTTTGGGTATTTTCAAATTATCCAGCGTGTCCTTGTTTTATGTTACCAGAAAAAACGTAACTACAAAAATGTCATTACCACGTCAGACGCCACGTCAGAAATCGCTGACGTGTATTAAATAACTCAGCCGTAACGCATTACAGAGGTAACGACGGCTAAGTTATAGGTATGTTGCAGCTGATTTATGGAAAAAACATTTGAGTAAGAGCGGACGACTGACTTAGAGCATAACTCAGCCAAGCGTTACGGCTGACTTATTAAAATCTGACGGCTGAGGTTGCACTTGATGGTTGAGTTGTCAAAATTTTGGCTGAATTATCACTACGACATGGCTGAATTAATTTTTTTCGCGTGGCTGAGTTATGGAAAACGGATGATTTATGAGATGTAGTTACGGCTGAGTTATGGTTAAAACTATAACTCAGTCGTGATAGGCTGACTTATCCTACAACTCGGCCATTTCACGGCTGACTAATGTAGCAAAATATTAATTACTAGAATATTATTCAGTTATGACTGACTTATTAAACGATACGGGTGAGTTACATATTTTCAGTTGATGAAGCGGCTGAATTTGGCTGCCATTTTTTTGCTTTTTAATTAATGTAATGTTATTCATGTTGTGACTGAGTTATCATTTGTTTGATGGCTGAGTTTTATTTAGGCTGAGTTATAATTTGTTTGATGGCTGACTTGCCACGTCAGGCGCATCATCCATGTCAGCATTCCATGTCATCATCTTTCTTCTTCGGAAATACGAAACATCGTTCCTTCGACTCTTGTTCTTACATGGTTTTTACCTTCTTATTCACCTAGTTCTTCTACTTCTTCTTCACTTTCTTCTTCACCTTCTTCTTCACCTTGTTCTTCTACTTCTTCTTCACCTTGTTCTTCATTTTCTTTCATAGATCCAGTTCTGATACTAATTGTTTCCGGTAATTGGGTAAAGAAACAAAGAGATGTATTTAACACCGACGATAGAGGGTGTATAGTTGTGCAGATATATGGAGGCACAACATACGACAAGCTTGTGGAGCTTGTTCTTGAAGACTACGGATTGGACGTGTTTAGCCATGAGCTAAACGCATGCTCTCGATGTAAACAAGTTGGGCACAATGCGAAAACTTGTCCGATGCAGTATTATTGTAATACATTTGTTTTATTTTGTGCAATAACTCAGGCGTCAAGCATTATAACTCAGCCGTCATATTAATCGACGAGACCTTTCGTTTTCCCGTAAATACTGTAACTCAACCGTCAAGTAATATAAATCAACTGTTTGCTTTCAGATTATTTCTTGTGATAACTCAGCCACAAAACATTATAACTCAGCCGTCATATGAATCGACGAGTCATTTCGTCTTCCCGTAAATACTATAACTCAGCCATTAAGTTTTTTTTTTTCGGGTTGTGACGTGGAAAATCGAAAATGATGTGTATTTTAATTTGCTGATGTGTATTTTTTTATTTTTTAATCAAAATCGAAAAACTAAATTCAAGGGGTAAATTATAATTACACCCAAGACACTAAACATTTGAGCAATTTTTAAAAAATTGTTAGATATTAGGAATAAATAAACTTTTGGATAACATTTGAGTAATTCTTTCATTTTGAAATTCTACAAAATATTAGTACTAAATATTAGTACTGGATAAAAAAGTAATCTTTTCAAAATATATGATATACAAAATATATAGAACTAGCTAGTTTTTCAAAGTTAATCCGTTTTTCTTAGTCCAGACTCCAAAAGGACTCGTTCACCTACGTACCAGTCAAACTTATATTTCCGACCTGATTTTAAAAACCTTGCAAAAAGGAATTATCATCTTGAGAAAAAGCATGTCAAGAATTTCATACAGAAAATGAGAACGAATATACACTAATATATCAATATAAAGGCAACATGCGTAAGTCTATTTACTCACTAAAAAATATTTGGCTTTAACAAAACAATAGATAAAACAACTTACTCGAATTCAGACATTGATCATAATGATTGATACTAGCTATACTATATGTTAATGGAAAAACTCTTATGGGTAATCGACATCAAAATAAATATCACATCGAAAATTTCAACTTGGGAAATAGCTAGGCTGACTGAATTACTACTTTAGTTGTATTAAAATTAGTAGTTAAAAGTATGAAGCAGTTATATATTGTGCATGTAGACTTAGACATTTTCATGCATGAGTAAAATGGACACTTCTGAAAACTATTAAATTAAGCTATTTGAATGAGAGTCTCATGATTTTCTGTACCTCTCTCTCTTTTAGAGAGAGAGAATGTTTGGTTGGGAGTTGTGGATTGGCTCTTTGGGATGAGTTAGAAGCAATTAAAGCAATTGATGGTATAATTCATATGCCGATGCTGGTTGGATAGAGGTAGTTTGTTTGTTTTGCAGGTTCAATGGCGGAAGCTTTTAGATAAATAAAAAAAACCTTGAAGATTGAAAAGCTGTTAATCGAAGATGAAGAAGTTTTTCAGATTGTGCTAAGTGGAGTCTTATTCTCATCAACCTAAACTGGGATCTTGCCTTTAAATCTTTGGGCAAAGAGTGAGATCGGTCGTGCAGTCAGTTTTCCGGCAATTTTGGCTGGAATAGTTGCTTTCCGGCGACACAGCAACTGCCGGAGATCAGAGATTTCTACTCCTTCGTCTTTCCACATGTCTTCCTACATGTTCTCCAATAGCCATGTGTTATGTGTTGTATTTGAGCTTTCCATATCCAAGGGTTATCTTCTTGGGCTTTTGTTTATTGGGTTTGTATTGTAGACTTGGTTATTTTGGCTTGTAATGTTGGCCTGTTAAACTAGGCTTCAATCACTAAAAGACACTCTTGTGAAAAGAAAAAAAGAATGAGAGTCTCATTGATGAATCATCAAAAGCTCTGCCTCGGTAGTGTTTTCTTACTGAAAACAAACGTTCACCAAGTTTTTTATATGGTTTTGTGTAAGTTACGAAGTTTTCCCTAATTACATTTAGGAGAGTGTATCCAAGTTGACATTTTATTACCAAAGCTCCCCTTTGGGTTTTACGAAACCATTGGTGAACCAAGAACCTAATTAAATAAACCCACCTGACCAACCAAAACAGTAGGCATTTAGCCCTTATAGCGAGGTATCAAACAGTTAACTTTTTTTTTTCCTCTTTTTCGGCAGACTTAAAAATCATTTATCATAACTAAACGAACGATTACTAAACTTCACAAAGACAAACCAAATCAACTCTCTTTTTTTAAAAACAAAAGTTGTGTCATGAACGCACTTTATAATTTGTTTTAGTATTTTCTACAGCTACGTTTATGTTTTATTTAACAATACGTTTACTACAAGCAGTACATGTGTCTAGTTCTAGTACAACACCAAAGACACGTGTGGTAAGTAGCTTTTTTTTGTTGTTGTTGCCAAGTGTGGTAAGTAGCTAACGCTCCATTTTGTTACTTTGCACTAAGTAAGAAAGATAAGTCGTCATTCCATATAATATTCACTTGGTTTGTTATTTAACGACATACTTTTTGATTAACCAATCTAAGTTAATAGTACTAATGTTCCGGAATATTCATCAGCGCAAATAATTCTATTTAATGATTCTCTAATTCCTATGAGTCGATAGTACCCTATCTGATTTTATTCGTCGCATTAATGTGATTTACATTGTAGATCAAAATAGATTCAAATCCTTAATAAATAAAAAGCCATTAGTCGATTTAACATTACATTAAGATCGGAAACACAAACCAGATACTTATTTTAGAACACACCACACGCTCACATGTACTGTACGACATGGTACAGTACGAAAGATTAGATAAGAAAGAAGAAGCTGACGGTGGATCGAAGATGGATTTATGAGAATCGATGGATCAGCAATGTCTGGTGCAGAAGCAACGACGACGGAATCCACGGCATTTACCTCCGGAGAAGCCTTCGTTGTGGCACACGTTTCCGCAGTTGTGTCTGCTCACACATGGACCCCTGAACCTATGGCTCTTTGACTCACATGTTCGTGCCTCCACCGTGACCGGACCCATCCCTAGAGAATATTAACATACACAAGAAGTATGAGTTTTGCTTTAGAATAAGTAAGAGAAAGTTGCGACCAACCATAAATATAATAATATATTACGATGACCAAAATGACGAATAAAATACATAATTACGTAAATAGTCGCATGAATATGTAAAAAGGTAGATATTAGGTTATGAGTAATGAACCTGTAGCGACGAATAGCATGAACATGAGGAGAACAGCTGAGATCAAACGCATAGAGAGCTTCATTTTGAGACAGAGAGAGACAAGAGATATAGAAACAATCAAACAAGTGGTGAAGGTGCCAGTGAGGGAAGGTGGCACTATATAAAGGGGATGGAAAGGTATAAGAACGCTCGAGATAATTACATTTATTTAATTTACAAAATAATAGAACTTGTAGGAAAAGAAAACGAATATCTTTTTGTTCCATTATTTTTGGCCACTGAGGTGTGACGACGACTTGTCGTTTCTTTCTTCTTTTTAGTTTCACGCTTTTTCATATTTTGGATTAATTCTTTTTTGGAACTTTGCCGATAGATTTGCTTTACCGACACACTGTAGTAAATGTAATTTTTTGGTCTTTGGTAATAATAAATAACAGTGACAAGACACGCTGAGAGTTCGAAGCAAAAATTATTTTATTAAAGAAGAAAACTAAAACATATGGTAGTAAATGAACATCAAAAAGCGTTTTTCAATTGTTTTTAGTAAAAAACGCACTATGATCACCATTCAAGTTTTCTATTTTATAATTGAGTTAGTGAGATTGTCAGATAACGAAGAGCGCACACTGACCGTAGCCATGTCAAAAAGTAAAACCAAGTGAACAAGTGAGGTAGTAAATGATGGATCTTTTAACTAGCATGAAAATTCTGGCTTACTTGCAACAATGTGATTATATAACATCCATGTACATGTACTGGTTACCAGATTATAGATTCGAATCCTTTATTAAAGAGAAAAGCCATTATAGTTTACTTAACGTTACATTTAAACTGGAAACACACAAAACCAAATACTTATTCAAGAACATACTAAACACACACATGCACAGTACGACATGGTACTATACAAAAGATTAGACAGAAAGAAGAGAAAGAAAACACGAAAGTGGATGGAAGATCGAGTTATGAGAATGGATAAATCAGCAATGCCTGGTGNGATTAGACAGAAAGAAGAGAAAGAAAACACGAAAGTGGATGGAAGATCGAGTTATGAGAATGGATAAATCAGCAATGTCTGGTGCAGAAGCAACGACGACGGAATCCACGACAATTGCCTCCTGAAAAGCCTTCATTGTGGCACACGTTTCTGCAGTTTGTTTCGCTGAAGCATTTACCCTTGAACCTATGGCTCTTTGACTCACAAGTGCGTGCCTCCACCGTGACTGGACCCATCCCTAGAGAGCCAGAAAAAACTTAGTTTAGTACAATAGTACAATATCTTAGTTTCATGTTCTCATGCATGTTGCATACTACTTAATCTTTAGAGTTCAATTTATACATGAATTTGAATATAATCGCTAGTTAAGATCCCCAGTACTTAATAAATTAAAAAATCGCATAATGGAAATGTAATCATTATTTTCTTAAACAAAAACCACTTAAAATATGAGCATCGTCACAAGAACAATCGATATTAACCACAAATATATATATATATATATATATATATATAAAATGTGTTATCATAAACAAATGACGAATAAAGAAGAGATGGGTAGCAAAGTTAGATATTAGGTAATGAGTAACGAACCTGTGGCGACAAATATCATGAACAAGACAAGAACGGCTGAGATCAAACGTATAGAGAGCTTCATTTTTAGAGAGATAGAGAGAAAAGTTGTGTAAGAGAAAGACAGCGTTGGCTTTGGCTAGAAGTGTTAAGTGTGTGGTTTACTAATGAGGAAGATGGCACTATATAAAGGGACTAAAGAGGTATAACAACAATGAGATAATTGATTAGTATATTAGATAGTTGCATTTTAAAGTTTTTTTTTAGATATTTTGGGTAAATATCGTCTTTATCTTTGGAGTATTTATTTGAATTTTTAAAACAGTCCTGTCATTTGTAAATATCGTCTTTTTTTTTTTTGCTTTTTCACATTTTCTTTGCTTTTTAATTTTGTCGATTTGTATTCTGCTTTACAGATGCTGCCATAAACGTAAATTTTGGTCCTTAATGCAAGTGACACGACGCACAGAGAACTCCTACCGTTTCGACAAGTCATCCTCGAGTCAATAAGCTAAATATTATTCAAAAAAAAATCGTATACAAAATAAAAATAGACAGAATATTGTGGAATCCACAATAATAGTGGCCACATCAAAAGTAACGACAAGTGGAGTAGCCAAGCATACTCGAGTCGAGTTTTTTTTGGTACCTAAATGAAAAAGATTACTAGCTAATTGTATAAACTTAACATTTGGTATTTTCGTATATTCACTGTAACAAAAGAACTAAGATTTGTGTTATCAGACAAAAAAAAAAGGTAAAATTGTTAGGAAGTTATACTTTGTTACTCCTTGCCATTATGTTACTCCACAAATTACATCCACAAGAGTAAAATTTTGTATTGTCACTCCAAGCTTCGTTCTCTAGAGATGGTACGTATAGGTTCTGGCATTCACAAATAGATGTTCAATGTTTTTTTTTAAATTCATCAGAATTCTCTTCAATGTGGAAATATGAAACTGATGCGTCAAATAATTCTCAAAACGAAATGTATATCATACTTGCAACAATGGGTTTAACTTGTAGATAAAGGTTATTAGAACATATAGATTCGAATACTTTAACTACTAGAACAAAAACCAATAGGTTTTTTAACATTACATTAAAATCGGAAACACACGAACCAAAGACTTATTCGAGAACACACACACACACACACATGTACGGTACGGCCATGGTACCGTACGGAAGATTAGATGAGAAAGAAGTAACACACACGACGATGGATCGAAGATTTTAAGTTATGAGAATCGATGGATCGTTCAGCATTGTCTGGTGCAGAAGCAACGACGACGGAGTCCACGACAATCACCTCCGTCAAAACCTTCGTTGTGGCACACGTTTGCGCAGTTTGTTTCGCTGAGGCATGTACCCTTGAACCTATGGCTCTGTGACTCACAAGTGCGTGCCTCCACAGTGACTGGACCCATTCCTAGACAACATTAGCTCTTCGTTTACACCATAGCTAGCTTAGTTTCATGTATCTCATGCTTGATACATAGTATTAATTAACTTTCGAAGTGACTACAGTGAACTATTATAAAAGTTGCTTTGCTAAATAAACCACAAGAACTATCGATAGAAACCATAAATAAGACGTACGTAGGCTATCTGTGTGCAAATGATATATTAGATTTTTTTTTGTTGAAAATGAGATATTAGATTATACGAAACAAACCTGTGGCGACAAAAATCATGAACATGATGAGAACAGCTGAGATCAAACGCATAGAGAGCTTCATTTTCAGAGAGATAGAGAGACTAAATATTTTTTAGAGTTTGCTCAAAAAAAAAAAAAAAAAAA
>NC_025690.1:845337-869999 GCF_000633955.1 Camelina sativa | reverse complement strand
AAAAAAAAAAAAAAAAATTAGACTTGAAGTGTGTTGCTAATGAGAAAAATGGCACAACTATATAGAAGAGAGTAAAGAGGTGTAATCAATGATTTTCTTTTCACATATGGAATAATAATTTATTTTTATTTTTGGAGGTATTCACTTTTGATTTTAACAAGAGTGTTGTAAATTTGACATTTGACCATTTATTTGCTTTACCGACACTTTCATGAATGTAAAATTCTGGTCCATCATGTAAGGTGTGACACAAGACACGTCATAGGCATTCTACCGTTTCGACAAGTCATTCTCCAAATTGATCAATAAAACCAAAATTTGTTTCAGAAAGAAACAAAAAAAACGTATATATATACAAAAAAAAGGTAAATAATTAACTCAGATTCCCTTAGGGTTTTAGACTCCGGAGATATCTTGTTCTTCTGCCGGCTTTAGACTCCGAAAATATTATGTTTTTCCTCCGGTTTAGTTTGTAATCCTAAGTTGTAATGGTTCCAATAATAAAATTCTAGATGACAAAAAAATAAAAACTCAGTCAGATTTTGTGGAATTCACATTCACAATGATAGTGGCCACGCAAAAAGTAACAAGTGGAATAGTCACGGATAGAGTTTTTTATCGTACCTAAATGAAAAAATTAACATTACTGGTTGCATAAAATTAAAATTGGGTGTTGTCAAACTAAGTTAAAAATTCGGGTTGTCAAAATAAAACTATAAATTTTTTTTTAACAAACAAAACAAAATCATAATATGTGGCTATAATAGTACTGCTAAATGCAATTGGTTTTTTTAAAAGGAGAAATGTTTTTCTTTTTTCAAATTAATATGGCAGACAAAAGCTGGTTGCTTTCTCTTTATCATGTGACTTTAATAGTTGTACACGACGATTTTGTTTTCCACTATACATATTGCAACACGGTTCCGGTTGGCCCTAGTTCCCCGGTTCAAATTCAAGTTTTGAATGTACATGTCTACTACATGAACACCTTCAAAACGTGCCTTGCCAGTTGCCACAGATAATCAAAACTACTCTAGTATGGTCTTCTTGATTTTTAGTTGAGTTACTTTGCAAACCAGATTGAATGATTCAATCGTATAATATAGTGATCATTAAGTAATAACTAATACCTATAGAGTCTGGCCTTTTTTTTTAGACATTCTTTGAACCAAGTCCCAATTAGAACTAGTTCTTTGTTAGGTTTCAGATAAAAGACAATGAGAAAACAATCTACTGAGATTTGTGTATTAAACTCTTAATATGAATTACGGCTCGAGAGTTTTAATCATGATGAGAGGTGTCCACTTTTGACACCAACACTTAAAAGCTAGGTCACGTACTCCTTTATGCAATCTTTGATGAGCAAAGAGACCCACCTATCCTGATGGTTCACTTCATCGGATCACTGTGCCATGCCACCAATCAAATCCACATTTATTGTCCATTTCTCTTTATTCTGAATTGGTTTTTCAAGTAAATCACTGGTAGATGCAAACACAAAACGGTGTTTGAAACTATTGAGACCTTTAGGTCTGAAGAAGGAAGTTTTGGGTTTTTGATTTACATGGGGGCGTAGAGGAAATATAACTATTGTGATCTAATAATAACCTCTCAAGTCTAATAGCTAGTGTTACACTTTGTTTCCAATAACACATTAACTTTGTTTTTTTGGCTAATTTTACCTCAAAACAAACAAAACAAAAAGGTAATAAATAATGTTATCCCATGAGAAGAGAAGCGAGAATCTCTCCCATGGTTTTCTCAGGCGTGTCTCCGTCGTCATCTACGGGAACTCCGGATTCTAAAACCGCCGCATCAAGAACAAGTTTCCGCTTTGCAATCTCGTAGATGTTCTCATCAACCGTCGATTTAGTCACCAGTCTGTACCAACATTGCCAGTGTTATTCCTCAGATATAGTGAGTATAGACTAGATATACATAAACCAACCCAATCAAAGTTATTAACTCAAAACCAAACGATGAATCAAAGAAAGAGGATATGGTTTCAGAAATTTGTCTAGTTAGCTTCTACTGATTCAGGGATTTTAAAGCTCAAACCTGAAGATAGTGACTGGTTTTGTTTGACCAATACGATGGCATCGATCTTCAGCTTGTCGATCAATCTGTGGATTAAAATCCATATCGTGAATTATTACTGTATCTGCCCCGGTTAAATTCAGACCTTGTCCACCTGCTCGAGTTGACAACAGACAAGCGAAGATCGATGTATCGTTGTTGAATGTGTCGACTATGGTTTGTCTATCTGTGACTTGAGTACTGTATGAAACAAAACAAAAAATGACTTTAAGCTTCTTCCTTTTTGCAGAATCGTCAAAAAAAATATGACAAACTACTCTTCTTTCTATTTACCTGCCGTCAAGTCGTCGATATGTAACGCCAATTACATCTAGCGTCCATTCTAAGATATCAAGCATCGATGTCCATTGACTAAAAATTAGAACCCGATGGCCGGATTTCTTCATTGTAGGGAGAAGCTCAGCTAATGTCTGATAAAAAAAAGGACAGTTAGATCGCTGACAGGTTAGTTATACTTATTCGGTTTTACAATGAAAAAGAATATACTTACCCGACATTTTGCTGAGAGCATCACATGTTTGTCTGAGAGAGTTCCTTTGGTATCGTTAACTCCAAATTGGAACAAAAGCTATGAAAAGAAACAAGTTATTAGCTTGTTAAATTTGCATAAGATGTTTTTTTTTTTTTTTTGATCAAAGTTGCATAAGATGTTTGTTTACGGATTTTGAAAAGCTTTTGGGAAGAGAGAAAAATTACCTGGTGGATACGGAAATCGTTGTAACCCTTAACTTCTTCGATGACTCTTTCCAAGGAACATTCAAATCCAAATGCACCAATTGGGTGCAATTTCCTGGAGATGCGAATGACGTCCTCATCGCTGTATATTCGCCTGATTAACAATGGATGATTTGCAATCTGGACAACCAAAATTTAGTAAGACATTAAGAATACACTCATTTGGCACAAAGGCGACTGTATTAGTAGTAGCTGAAAATGACTACCTTCCGGAATTGAGTAAAATAGTTTGAAATTTGACGCTTTGGAAGGGCCTTGGCTAAAGAAGTCAAGGATTTTGATGAAAGCTTCACAAGCCTTGCTTGAGAAGCAGCACGATATTCCTCTATGGCTTCTTTATATGTATCTTCCTGCTTTTTCTCCATTAATACATACTCGACCTGCATTGGATTGATGAGAAATTGATTGAGATTTTTAGGTTATAGATTAATAATATCTTGTACTTAATCGTGCGTAGACTCATACCCGTTGTATCTTCGGAACAAGTTGCTGCATGACATCGGATTTTAAACGCCTCAAGATGAAAGGACCTAGAATAGATTTCATTCGAGTAATCAACTCAGTATCTTCCGCGTTCAACAACTTCTTCAAGTCAACATTCTCTGTAGTAAATATATCAGGCAACATGAATTCCAGAAGCGACCATAGTTCCTGCATAGATACATGCAAAGGATAATTATTCTATATCCTCAATACTAGGTAATTAGATCTTGAACAGATGAAAGAAACCAAACCATACATGCAAATCATTTTGCAGAGGCGTTCCTGTAAGCATAAGACGCTGGTTTGCGTTTCTGGCCACAGACATCAAGTTTTTCCACCTATAACTATTCTTATCCTTTAAAGCATGGGCCTCATCCATCAAAACACAGCTCCAACGCCATCGCTTTAGTACTTTTCGGTCATCTTTCTGTTGTTCACTGTAAAATTCCAGCATCTGTGAGTAACAGAAAAAAACCAAAATGCAAGTACGGAATCAAGAGTAGTGCAAACTTGCACGCACCTATGCCGTTCAAAAAGAGAGTAACAGACAAGAAGCACATTGAATGGCGGTGGCTTCCCAGCTTTTGACAAAGAATTCAATTCTCTTGAATAGGCAGCTCTCGCAGCCCCATGGTATTGAAGTACAGTAAATGATGGACACCATTTTCTAAGTTCTCTCTCCCAGTTTTCCAAGACAGAGGCAGGGCATACAACCAAATGAGGACCAGGGTCATTGTGTAAGTGGTTTAAGAGGGTTAAGTATGTGATTCCCTGAAAATGAGAGCAACATTAGTATTTATAAGGTAAAGAAACTAAGACAACTTATCTAGTAATAACAGAGTACAATGAACCTGAATGGTCTTTCCAAGACCCATCTCATCGGCTAGAATGGCTACAATAAACACAAATGTCAGTTGCAAAGTGACATTTACGCTAAAGAGTTTCACAGGTCGAAACAAGTAAATATTTACCTCCTTCAATTCCTTTCTTATACAACAGAAGAAGAAAGTTAACACCAACCAACTGGTACGGCTTGAGTATAGGCTGAAAATCAGAATCCTCTGCTTTACAGGCTTCATCAATATCATTCTGTGAACATCACATAATCAACCCCAAAAGTATATGAGTTAAGTTAACAAGACGGTAAACCCTAAACCAACCCATCAACGATTACCACAATATACTAATCAAACTCTATTTTTCCAATTGGCTAAGGAACACATTCTAAGTTATCTCAAAGCAAACTACTTTCTAGCAAAGTCATGCAGCCAACAAAAAATCCAGCAGTGTTGTATGCATGAACAGCAAAAAAAACCTTCAACGCTGAAGCTTCTTCTAACAGAAGCTTTAACTTCACCAAATTCAAGCAAACACTTAAAAGACATAGAAACTTAAGTACCTGTGTGACAATCCTAACAGTAGAACTTTCAACTTCAGAGTATCTCTCACAAGTAGTACCCCCAGAAGATGTACCATAAAGCTCCTTCCTAAGATCCGCTGAGATTTTAGCACACTTTTGTAGTGCTTTCCCAACAACATCTTCATCTTCACCTCTCCTCCCTCCTCCTCCTCTTCCTCTTCCAAATTCTTCCTCACTAGCACTACTCTCAGCCTCATCACTCGCTTCTTCATCTTCAATGACAAATCTCCTACCAACTCTGGCAGCTCGCATCACAACCTTAGTCTCTTCCACTTCCTCATCCTCCAACAGCAAATCCTCACCATTCACAATCTTAACCTCCGAATCCGAATCACCTAAATCCTCAATCTCAACGCAATCACCATCGCTGCTGTTGCTCTCATTCGTCGCCGTCGCTGAAGGTCTCCTAAACGCAAAGGACTCAATCGAAGGGGAAGGGTTCGAGGGAGGACGAGTCCTCTTCGGAGTCCGTGGTCGTTTAAGAACTCGCGAAGCGTTAAAAGAGTGCTGCGACCACTCTTCCTCGGAGATTTCGTCGAAATCGCGCTTCATCCTCGGAGAATTGCGAATATCTTACTGGATCGAAAAAAAAATTGAAAGAGAAAAAACAAATTCACATGAGGAAAAATCGAAAAACCTAGATTGATTGTAGTGACTATTGCATCGAATTGGAGAAGACGAAGAAGAAGAAGAGAGATATTTAATTAATTACGCCATTTGTGTTGTAATTACTTCGAGTTTCGCGGAGAAAAGGGGAAAGGTCAGAGACAGAAAGAGAGAGAGAGAGGGAGACTCGATAACCAAACGAACGTAGGTGTTGGCTCTCTTTACAAAAGAGCGGCATCCTCTAAAAGCTAAGCGCGCGGGCGCAATGTTTTTATGGGCTGAACCGATTCGTTTACTGGCCCAATGGAACTAATGGGCTTTGAACAATTCATAAAAACAATCGGTTTATTCGGGTTTTCTGGCTCTCGTATTTTTTATAGTTTTCCGGATTTTTTTAGTAGTGAAAATGTCACCGAATGGTTTTGGGTAGGGCTGGACATTCGGGTAACCCATTCGGGTTCGGGTATTAACCATTTGGGTTCGGGTAAATGAGTTTAGAAAAATAGAATCCATTAGGTATTTTTAGATATATGGGTTCGGTTCGGTTTGGGTACTATCGGGTTCGGGTCGGTTTGGGTTACAAATTTTAGAACCCGATTAGTACCCGAATTACCGGGTACCCGAAAAAATATAATTAAATTTAAATAAATTTAGTTAAATTTTGACTTACATAACAAAATATTTTAGATATTTTGATTATTTTTGATATTTAGGTATAAAACTAAATCAAATATTCAAAATTATAATCATAATTTTGAGATAATTGCATTATATTAATGATAAATATTATAAATATGTTTATATGTTCGGGTTTAATGGGTATCCAAACGGGTACCGGGTATTACCCGACCCTAACCCGAACCCACGGGTATTAGAAAATAGAATCCAATATGGTTTTATAGGTAAACTCGTACCCAACCCGAACCCGGTTTTTCGGGTCGGGTTCCGAATTGGATATTCGGGTACGATTTTTATGCCAAGGCCTAGTTTTGGATGTTACTACAACCGAGTGAATTCATGAAAAGTCCTCAAATGTATGCTTTGTATCATTCTTGTCCTCAATTCTTACTGACTGGTGTAAACAATGATTGTTACTATGACTCTTAATAAAGTTATTGGAAGGAAAAAAAATTATAAACCAAAACAAATTTAAACATAGAAGAGAAACCAAATGGTTACAAAGAAAAGTTAATAATTTGAGAAATTCCACCATTCTCTCATTGGCGAGAAAAAGATGTTATTCAACACATGACTTTTGAGGCCTATTCATGGCTGAACTAATGGTACACCACATGTACAATTTTGATCCTAGTTTTTGCACTAAATCATGTACAAGTTTCTTGTTTCTTTCTTCCAGAGTCCATAACTACAAATTAATAAATAAAAAAAGATATCACCGATTAAAACAAATAAAAGAAAAGATAAAAGAATCTTTAACATTGAAACTCTTGATTCTTGAACACTGTAGGAACTCAAAACAAAGTCAACCAAAGAAGAAACCTATAGTGTACGAAGTAACAAGCAAAACCTAAAACTACATGCATCGATATTAATATTGAGTTATTACCTAAAATTTAGATGATAATGATAGGTGATGATATCTAGCATTGAGTTAGGCCCATAAGGATGTAGCCCATGGAAAATTTGGTCCAAATATTAAAGAAAACACAAATTGGATTTTTTCGAAGATGAAGAGTACTTCCCAATTTTTCATGTCACCGGGCGGAGATGATCCAATCGTGCGGTACTGATGGCAGTGAATCTTATCTGGTCTTCTGAATTGAGTTGGGTTTGTAACGGATCGGTTAGGAAAGAGAGAACCTGACTGAGAGAATTTGTGTGTATTGTTTTATGTTTTGAGATGGAAGTCTGAAGGATCGCCGGAGAAGATGCCGTATTTTGTCAGAAAGGTACGTATCTCGATGTTGCCAGAGATGATAACGAGATGAGACTCGTCAGCCTCTCGAGTCGAGTCGTATGAGATATAAGAGCAGACCCGATTTGATTAAGATGATTATTTTAGGATTTGCAGAGGAAGCGATGGCCGAATTCACTGGAAAAGTTTCATTGGAGCAGAGATGAAATAATTTTGGAGTTTTGAAATTGAGTTTTCAAGATCTCTGGAAATTAGAAGAATCTTATCTCTAATTGTTGCCACAACATGAAGAAAGGGAGAGATTAGAGGATAGCTGAGCTGAACGGTGCGACGAGAAAAAAAAAGAAGGGAGAGATGGCTAACGGGAACAAAGGCGTTTGTACGCCGGATTAGATCCCCGGAGGAGATGGTGATCTGGTGGAGTTTGGCTTCAGGAAGGGGTTGGTTTTTTTTCAGATGTCGATGTTGTCGAGTACAAGCTCGAAAAGTCTCGATGGACATGATCTGAATATTGAAGAAAAGCACGGCGTGTATGATTAAACAGAGGCTTGTGTATCTGCCTTTGTGGTGTTGATGTACAGAATTGTTTGAGTTCTAGTGCTGCTGAAATTGTGTTTCAATTGTGATTTAACAACTCAGATGGTGTCTGAGACTTTTAACGGGAGCAAGTTCAAACTGATCTCCGATTGGTGTCTTATTGCATCATGATATTTTCAGTATTATTTCTAAGGTACGTCGTAAGAGGTGAAGTCTTGTCTCAGTTGAAAGGGAATCAGGAGGTATCTAATTGTTTTGGCCATATTTATTTGTCCTTGAAGCCATGTTCTTTTGGTGATGCTTACATGGATGCCTTGTGTGACAAATGGATGGTTCTCACCACGAGAATCAGTTTGGCATTCTTGGATATGTGTTGTAAGGGGGAGAAGAAGGTTAAGCATGTTGAAAACCAAAAGCTTCATAGGCGGAAGAGAGCAGAGAATATTTGATAATTGTTGATCTTTATCAAATTTGTTGTGGTTTAAAGAGTGTTAAAAGTCTATGTTCTTCTTGGGTTGTGTTTCGTTGGTGGTTCTTAAGAGAGGACATCAAAGAATGTTGGAGAAGATGATTTTATGCATTCGTAATTTGATCCGAGTGGAAAGTTTGATTTAGATCAAGAGAGAAAACACAATGAACAACAAACGTGTTTCAATCTTAGAGTGGAGGAAGCTTGTGGAAGAAAATTCTATAAATTTAAATTGACATCATTGTAAGAAATTTTTGTTTTGGAGAAAATTCTATAAATTTAAATTGACATCATTGTAAGAAATTCTATTCTTGATCATATGCGTCTGAGTAAGGAGCTTCTCCAGTTGAGAAATTTTTGTTTTGGAGAAGCTCCTTACTCAGACGCATATGATCAAGAATAGAGTCACGATCATGAAATTTGGAATTTTTGTCTGCATTCACTGTGACTTCTTGTTAAGGGTTCGGACTTCAAAAGATATTGTTCTGACTCCGGTTTGATATTTTCTTCTTTGTTATCTTTGTCTACAGGACTTGGATTTAAGAGTTGAAAGATGTTTTAGAAACTTAAAAGCGAGATCTTTCTAGTGATGTAAAGATTGTTTGCTGGTTGTATGTGGTTTGATGGGAATTTTATATCCGAAGTTGGCTGCTCGAAATGGTCCTCCCGCTTGTGTTGCTCCCAAGGTTTTAGTGAGGAAAGGTCTGAAAGAAGGCTTTGGAGGAGTTTTGGTCAAGATTTAAGGTTGCTGTCAAGCTGAGCCAGAAGATTTTGTGGTTTGATTATAAGATGATCTCAGGTGAGTTGGTTCAAAGGTTCTGAGCAATTGTCTTCCCATATTTTGTGTATGGAGAGATTTTGGATTATGCTAAATTGGTGGAAGCTCTCTATTGTATCAGATCAATGCAAAGTTGAGGAAGGTATGAGTTGAGGTCATTCTGTTAAAGCGATACATGGCTGTGAAGTTTGTGGGTCAAAGAAAGGAAAACATCAAATTAATTCAGAGAATATCATCAGAACCTTGGTTAACATCAGAATGTAAGTGATGGAGCTGCAGAATGCGCTTGGAAAAAGTCAGTGAAGTTATGGTAATCACAGGAGGGATTAGTAATTTTCAGATCTTGAAAATGAAATAATGCAGAAATCAGTTTCTATATGACTTTTCAAGGCAACGTTTGGAGATCCAAAAGTAATCTGATAAAGCTGAATTTTTATGGGGAGCTTTGTGATATTACAGACTTGAGATTCAACGGTGGGATTGAAGTTTTGACGGTTGAATTGCTTTTTAGTCAACCGTTTTCAATCTGTTCCGGAACCAGTTCTTTCGAAATATCAGTTTTGACCAGTTCCAGTGGAGACATCAAACGGGCGACCGAACAAACTTGGGATAAACTGGATTTTTGCAGAGACATTTGAGATGAGTGGATATAGATTCTGGTATAAAGATATTGGATTCAGAGTCTGGGAGCATAGTTGAATAATGGCGTTTCAAAGCAGTTAATTCAGAGGCTTCTAAAAGCTATGGTTTGTAAACCGCAGAGATGTTTTTAGGGATCTGCAGATTTCACTAAGTGTGTGTCAGTGTGGGATCTTGGTAGATTACTGGTTCATAATATTCAATGGGATTGTGTATGAGAGTATTACAAACGTGATAGAGTCCTGAGTCTATTGCAAAAGATACAGTTAATGGGTTCACAATGGGTTTTAATTAATATGGAATCTGCGCAAGTTGTGTCATGCTCATGTAGACAGGGTGATTATGAGGTTTAAGCTAGTTATATGCCCATGGTATAGTGTTGTAATTAATTAACCTCAGGGTTTCATGGGAGAGAGTTAATCACAAAATCCTTTTTCCAAAATCCAACTACACATAGAATGCCCTTATGCTAGCATGGAAAAGTGGATACATGCGGTTGTCATATGTTTATGTGAAAACAAGATTCAGAAGTTGTAGCTTGGTTTTGAGGGTAAAGAAGCGCAAGTGTTATAAGGAGTGTGGTACTAGAGAAGGCAATGAAAAGATGAGACACGAGTTGGAGCTAGATTTACCATATTGAGATTTGAGCTTAAAAATAAACAGCTGCAAGTTATCAATGAGAGAGGTCTCTTGAAATTAATGCAACTAAGAAAAATTAACATACGAAAAAGCATAGTGATTTAGTTTCCTTTCGGCTCGTTTAGGCCCATCTAATGACGTAAACGAAACTAAACATAAGAAAGTGTAAGGTTACTGTTTTGTCGGTTAATTGTTTGACCTAATTGCTGAAATAAGGAAATTAATTTGTTTTGGAAGGAGAAGGCAAGACATATAGTATTGTTTATGAATTCGGCGTCCATTCAATTCAATTCACGAGAGTAAGAAGAATCAAACATGAAATCGATGGAGAAGACTCAGAAACTCCCTACGATCAATCAAGTTGCTTCGTCCGCAAGAAAAGGAATCAAACGAAGAAGAGAGTTTGAGAAAATTCATATACCTAACGATATCGTCGAAGAAATCATGATGATACTTCCGGTGAAATCGCTCATGAGATTCCAAGCTGTGTCAAAACACTGGAGATCTCTCATCACGTCCAAAGATTTCCGAGAAAGATACATGGATCTAGGGCAAAGCAAAGAGTGCAACCTTCTTATTGTCTCTTGATTATGTTAAAGATTATGCGGCACGGGAAGCCAATTTCTCTTTAAAAACAGTTGCCTTGGGGACGACGCCAGCTTCTGCGGTAGATGAAACGGCTTTGAAATGTAAAATAGGTGCATGGCAACTCTATATATCCCAGAGCTGCGATGGCCTTGTCTGCTTGTACGATATAAACATAGCAGTAAAAGTGGTGAATCCGGCCACAAAAAAGTACATAGAACTGCCCTTATCGAGAATTCAACAGATTTGTATGAACAAACATGATCCGGATTTATCAGTTGAAGATCCACATCATGTTAAATATCCAGGACTGTCATTTTCTCAGTTTGGGTTTGGGAAAGACAACTTTACGGGAAGATATAAACTAGTATGGCTATATAATACTTTCCCGTTTTTTACTACTACGTGTGAGGTTTTGGATTTAGAAGTTAAAAAATGGAGGTTCGTGGATACTATTAGTCTTTATCATCATAATATCATGAATCATAATCTGTCCAATGATCAGGGGCCAGTGTTTGCAAACGGAGCACTCTAGTGGCTCACGGGAGATGAAGATGGAGATCCAACACAAAATACTAAACTCATAGTTTTTGATATTCACACAGAGATGTTTCAAGTTATCCCAACCCCACGTTTTATTACCGATAACGCTCGCGTGACTACATTGGTTTATGCAATCTCCATGGTCGTCTCTGCATCTCTGAGTTAAAGAGTGGTAAGTATGATGAGAAGCAAGAGTTTTGGTGGACGGTTGATGAGAAACAAGACTTTTGGTGGAGGGTTAAAGATAACACATGGGAGAAGATATTTTCCGTTCACTTGCCTTCCACTTACAGTTTGTTTGGTATTAATTTTGGGGAACTTCTCACACCTCTAGCCATTTGTAGGGAGACCAATAAGGTCATCCTCTCACTTCGCGGTAATGATAACCTCGTTGCTCTCGATCTTAATCCTCACTCTACAGGTTATCATTTATATTTGTCTTGTTACAATGGGTTAGCTATTCCTTATTTTCCAAGTTTATCTCTTCATTCTATTGAAAAAGAGACATAAGTAGTTCTTCATTTGTTGGACTAATCCGATAACATTGTGTATCAATTAATAAAATTACCAATTCTCGGAATGGCAGAAACAGAGTTGTTATTGAGTCTCTTGATCTTGGTGTGACGATTCTAAATTCATTTGGTTCATCTAGCTCGATTTAATTTTCTAGTGGGCTGGCCCAGAAAAACAAGTGGATCATAGTCTGTTTGTTGTTATAATACCTTTATGAAAAGAATTCTAAAGAGATTCCTCATATATATTGGCTCTTTTGTGCGTGTGTGTGCGCTTTTGCACATTACAATTTGAAAAACATATTCTAACCCAAAATCAAATCAGGGGGAGGCTTAGCTACTTCAGCTTAGTTGAATGGCCCTGTCCAAAGACCCAGTGCAATTGGTGCGATCTCAATTATTAGCACCTATTCGTTTAAACACACAAAAAAAAAAAAACAACGTTAAGCACCGGCCACCGGAGACGAAGTTGCCTGACACTTAATAATGTTATGGTTTGTAATTATTCTAAACAGAAGTAAANAAAAAAAAAAAAAAAAAAAAAAAGAATTATACATCAATACGGTCGAATAAATAATTTATATTTCATAATAATCAGTTGAAAAGCTCTAGAGATATTGGAATTAATGGTTTGAATCTCTTTGGTATCTGGCAAGCAGCTAGCAACTTATTTTAAGGTTTGGTTCAAATGTTTTGCATTGGATTTTTCTAAGGTTAAACAATTGAAGGATATTGAACCAAAATTAAACAAATTCAAATGTTTTTCATACAAGAATCTAACAAAAAAAATTTAAAAGGTCTATATGATAGATGTATCATGTGTATTATTATATGAAATGTTATATAATTAACGATTTTATTAGATAAATAAAATAAATAAAAAAGTTAGTACAACAAAACCTAATCAAAGTTAAATGAAGAGAAAACGAGGGTTTTGTCTTAAAGCTCACCAGAAAGATACGAATGAGAAAAAGGTGGTACCCACAGCACACCCCCGCATGTGGACACATTTCACCGTTTTAACAGTGACACCCAAACCGTAACCATCCTTCTTAATTGTTGTGTAAAATTTTAATTTTATAAGAAAAGTAGCTTTTTAATTATATAAAAGATAAAATAAAATGACAGACACAGAGAGAAAGAGAGAGAGGGGACCTTGTAGACATACTTTTCAAGATCATATATGGCTTATTTTAAAAAGGAAGAAAGAACACAAAACAGTAGAGAGAGAAAGAGCGAGAGAGAGAGAGATATAGGGCTTTGAGGTTTGTGTTTGTATTATACTACATATGTATATAGGAATAGTGTCTTCTTCTTCATCATCTATTATATCATCATCATGCATCATCGTCTTCTTGGTTCTTTTCTCTAGCTCCGATTAATAGCTTTTTAATTTGACTACTACTTTTTTTTTCTTCTTCTTGGTTTCTTTCTCTTGATCTCAGGTACACACAAAAAAAGTTAAACCAAACTCTTCTTCTTTACATACAAAAAACAAAAGTATAAACTCTTAATTTGTTTTTCTTTGTTTATATATGTCTTCTAGTGGATTGTTTTTATAATAAAATTTCTTCATGTCGTCAATCTCTATGGATTCTTCCTGTTCTTATAATTCCTCCCTTCGTTTTCTTCTGAAATTATAATTTGATTTCTTTCACTATCTCTTTTTTTTTTAATAACTCTTTTTGTCTTATGGATTATTTGTAGATTATTCTTTTCCACGCCAAAGAAGAAGATCTAAAGATGTCGTCATCATCATATAACACTAGCGTTATTCCTTCATCATCATCCTCTGCTCAGCCGTTCTTCATCACCAGCTCAGGCGCCGGAGATAATGACTTTAACCGGAAAAATACTTTTATGTCGTCAATGATTCAACAACCTAACTCCTCAGCTCCACCACCCAAGAAACGAAGAAACCAACCCGGAAACCCAAGCAAGTACCTCTTACATATAATTCTTTATATATATTTATCACTAATATATAAGAATCACACTATAAGCTTTAAGATAAAACATAACAAAACAAAACAAGAACCCTAATCTAATATAATGTTAATTTTCTTTGTAAATCTAGTATCAATATTTTATTTACATCCACAGGCCATTAATTAGATCATATATATACGTATATATGTGATTTTTATCTTTCTTTCTATATGTACATGTAATTGTAATAGTGTGGTTAATCTTTTTTTTTGGATTTAGGCATCACCGATTAACATTTTGGGTCGTCTGATTGGTGAATAAATTTTATTCATTTAAGTTTTAATAATTGAAACAGATCCTGATGCGGAAGTGGTAGCATTATCGCCGAAGACACTAATGGCTACAAACAGATTCATATGCGATGTATGCAACAAAGGGTTTCAAAGAGAACAAAATCTACAGCTTCACCGAAGAGGACACAATCTCCCATGGAAGCTGAAACAGAAGTCAACCAAAGAAGTGAAGAGGAAAGTATATCTTTGTCCGGAGCCCACGTGCGTTCACCATGACCCGTCACGTGCTCTCGGAGACCTCACCGGAATCAAGAAGCATTATTACCGTAAACATGGCGAAAAAAAGTGGAAATGCGAGAAATGTTCTAAGCGTTACGCTGTTCAATCGGATTGGAAGGCTCACTCAAAGACTTGTGGTACTAAAGAGTATCGATGTGACTGTGGTACCATCTTCTCTAGGTAACTAATCTCTATCCATTTCATTAAATTAATTTGTTCGTATTTGGTTTTAAGTGATGAAACGTATAATAAATATGTCAGTATGTGTGGTATCTAGATATACGTACCCTCTTATCTTGGTAAAGTATAAAAATGGACCATCTTTATTTTGTATATATTGAAAAACTATTTTAAGTAAAAGCTGAATTCAACACTGCATGTAAAACTTAGCTTATTTACTAATTTACTAATTTACTAATTTACATGGAAAAATACCAAATATATATAATCATCTGTGACTGAAAGTTTGTATATTTGGCCACGATATTTGAACCTCGAGTACACCGCCTATAAAAATGTATATAGTGATCACTATGTACATAGGATCTATCAATGTATTTGTTTGGTTGTTGATGAGTAGTGAATAGAGAAAGACAGTGAATAGAAAGTAAGAAAATTTTAAAAGATGCTAAATTTGGTCACATGTATGAGTTGGATTTTGTTTTTCTATTTTCCACTTTTGTTTTCTTCTTCTTCACTTTGCAGGTTCCCCTTTTTACGAAACTCCTCTCCTTTTGTGGACCCTTTCTTATCTCTTTCTCTCTCTAGACATACATATGCATGTATACATCATTTAGATACACACAAAAAAAATTGGTAAGAGGGCGTTACTTAAATTTATTACAGTGTTCTGGTGACATGACTTAATTGCTCTTCTAGGGTTTCTTTCTTTATTTTCATGGTTTGAGTAACATACGTTGTTGCAGAATGTGACTGACTTGTATTAACATTCCTGGGTTTTGCATTAAATGAAGAAGGTCTTTCACTAAATTAGCAATTGACTCGACCTCTATATTCTTCTATCATTCTCTCCTATAAATGGTAGCCACAATAACTATAGCATTTATTAATTATGACTCACGGAATTATAGTTTTTCATAAAGTATATGAATTATATAATAACTTTAATATCAACCGTTGTCCTACTTACATTTTCTTTCTTTCTTGTAGACGTGATAGTTACATCACGCATAGGGCTTTCTGCGATGCATTGATACAAGAGACTGCAAGAAATCCTGCCGTGAGCTTTACGTCAATGGCAGCTTCTAGTAGCGGTGCTGGCTCTGGTGGAATTTACGGGAGACTTGGTGGTGCCAGCGCTCTCTCGCACCATCATATGAGTGGCCATCCAAGTTCTGGATTTCCCCCTCTCGCAGGTTACAATCTGAACATTGCATCTTCTGAAAATAGGAGAGACTTTGTTCCGCAATCATCAAACCCTAACTTCTTACTCCAATGCTCGTCGAGCCAAGGAATGTTAACTACGACACCAAACAACAACGATCAGAGTTTCATGAACCAGCACGGTCTGATACAGTTTGATCCGGTCGACAACATCAACATCAAGAGTAGCAGTACCAACAACAGCTTCTTCAACCTCGGATTCTTTCAAGAAAACACCAAGAACTCGGAGACTAGTCTTCCATCTCTCTATAGCACCGACGTTCTTGTTCAACACCGTGAAGAAAACTTGAACGCGGGTTCTAACGTGTCAGCCACGGCACTTCTTCAGAAAGCCACACAAATGGGTTCAGTCACAAGCAACGATTCTGCTTTGTTCAGAGGCTTAGCATCTTCGTCTAATCCATCAAGTGTAATCGGTAATCACTTTGGTGGAGGACAAATTCTGGAGAATGATAACGGAAACCTTCAAGGTCTTATGAACTCATTTGCGGCCGTTAATGGCGGCAGCGGTGGATCCGGTGGCAATATCTTCGACGTCCATTTTGGAAACAATGGAAATATGAGCGGCTCGGATAAGTTAACGTTAGATTTTCTTGGAGTTGGAGGAATGGTGAGAAATGTGAATCGGGGCGGCGGTGGTGGTGGCAGTAGTCGTGGCGGAGTGTCTTTGGATGGTGAAGCGAAGTTTCCGGAGCAAAATCATCCATTTGGAAGAGGTTGATAATATCTTAATATATATCGTATAACTAAATTAGGTTATAATTTTGGTATCTTTGTTGTTGTTTTCATAATCAATATATAATCTATCTTTTGTGAGCTTTTTTAGGTTTGGGTTTGGTTAGAGTCTGTCTTTTATATAATAAAAAGAATTAATGTAAGTTTACTATTTTATTAACTTACTACAAAGTCCACTATGAATTTATGGGGTGTTGAACATAATCTGAATGGAGAGAACGGATTAGACGAAATGATAAAAGAATGAAATGCGGTTGAATTCATGAATAGAAAATGGTAGAAACTTGGGATCACACTTCTCGGTTTAGAAAACTAAATACACACCAATCTGACCATATATATTACAATTTGGTGAAAGCAAAATCTTCACTAAAACTTCGAAAACAAAAAGACAATATATGCCGTGTTTTCAAAAGACCTACTCGTATACGGGATCTTACAAAATGATTTGAGCTATAGCGAGGAATGCTCAATTGTATTAGATGGTAGGGTTACAATATATATAGTGTGTACACTGGTGTTTATACAAATATTAATTACAACTATAGTCCTCAATATTCTAATGCTCTTACATGAGCTTCAATCCATGTTTTGCTAGTTTCACTAAAATCATAACTTATATATGTCTACTGTGGTTCCTATAACTACCTGAAATATTTTATCGTTTTTAACTTTCCAAATACTATAAAATCTTAAGGAATGTCTCTGCCTCTTGTTCTGATCCGTCGTGCTTCGGTTAACACTTGACACCATAATATGAAATCCATGTTCTCATACAGTGACGAAACTAGAAACTCTTTGTATATGGGTCAAAAATAAAATTTAATATAACATCGTGAGAGTCAATCAGGAGATAATCGTGATTAATCGTCACCCGCTCTGCCCCAAACGAGACAAAAGAGATCTCCGCTCAACCGGCTGGTACCATGCATGATGTCCGGTCTGAATTCAATTTTTCTTTTTTAAATGTACATTTTTCTGCCTACATAAAGGAAAATAAAACACCCACTTGAATATATTTTTATTTGGGGGACACAAAATTGTCTTAATTGAAAAGTATATAAATGCATGGGTACCATGTTGATACAAAATTAATACTAAATTTAATTCATAAACTAAATTACACATCCCACGTTGCACATGCGAATATACATATGAGCATATTTGAAGACAATAATAAGCCAATAGTATCGGGTATATTCCAATACGAAGCATAGTCCAAACAGAAGCATCCAACGCCTTTATATTATTCAATACCATATCGCAATTAAATATCCAAACTATATACTATATAATAACTAAGTAATTATATATTCTATATATTAGATTTACAAATATTAACAGATAGTTATTTAAGCTATTCAGCGAATGTCAAAATCAAAGAAATATTTATTTTTGCATATTAACAAGGTGAAGCAAATCAAATATAAAGGAATTGATTTTTCCTTATTGATATTTTAATATGTTGACTAGATCATCCCTACTGATCCTCCTACATAATTTTGTGGCTTATATTGCATATTAGTAGATAGAACCCCTTTATTTATTAAATATTTAATTAAATATAATACATCATATGTTAATATAATTTATAGAGTATCATAAGGAAAAGAAGAACCTAATTTCAAAGCAATTGGTATACTTCAATATATTTGGATTCATATGATGATTTTCAACGGAGATCCATATATCCTCCTAAACCAACTTTAATAAGTTATTCGTATCAGCTACCACTTGTGGTTTGTGGACAGGTGACTTCGCAAAGTAAATAAACGTGTGCGTAGTTAAAAACCGTGATGATACCTAGGATTTTAGGGTGGTCTATACCGACTCCATTTTTCTCCTTTTTATGTTTGATTCGTGTAGCTTCGATGCTCGATGCGTGGTTGTCATATATCCTCTTTTCCATTTTGATTTAAGTCTATATGTACCTCAAAGCCTCCACCGTGCTTTACGGGATCCAATTACTTTGTTTTTTCGTCTATATTAAGTGGACACGCATTATTTTTCGGAAAACAAACAATGTGGTTCAGCGTTGGTTTTTTTTTTATAGAAACTTTCTTATGGTTGAATTGTCCCACTTATTTTTGGAGGTTTCCTCCTGCTTCTAGACAGTTTAGCATAGGTCATCTAATAGTTCCATCCAAATTTTGGATACGGGCAAAGTTTTCTACAAGATAGATGTACAACTAAAAGAAAATATGGTTAATGAACCAATATAGAGCTAATGTTACATACTTGATATGGACTCTTTTCACATATACAGACAAACCTCTCGAAAATATGCAAAGGTGTTGATGTGGTCATTGTGTCGATCGTCATCATTTAATTTCGTTATCCATGTATATCTTGTCGCATAAAATCAACATGTTTGTGAGTATCTAGTAGCCATGTTGATAGGTGAAATCATCACGTAAGTCAACATCCTTTCCATATAACTCAGCTAATCTTTTTGTTACTATTTAATGTTCTTTGTTGGAAGTCATGCCACGTTCTTGCGTACATTAATGAGTTTCACTTGGGCGCTTTCTCGTTATATACCTCTCTATGGTTTGATTTAGCGGTCTTCGTTGCACAATGTCTAACCAAGGAGGCAGGAAGGATATCGACAGTCGAAGTTATATTCTTTTCATTATCGAAATATTTTGGTGCTCTTGGGACTTCTATCGTTCGATGATGAGGTTGTGAGTTCAGTAACCGTGTTCAACCCTTTTTCGTTGAGTATCACGTTTGCGGGGGACAGTCTCATATAACCAAAGCATGAATTCGAGTTGCTCATGTTTTATAATAGATGTCTCCACTTATCTTAGAAAAAAATCACTTATAGCACCACATGTTATAATTTAGCTTAAGTGAATCTTGTAGCATCATGTCTTGGTTTTATAGTTCGTTCTTTACAACGGTCTATAAGGTATTTGGGCCAGATCCTAAAAATGTCTAAACATCTTGGATAAGGTCATCTTCTGCTCATGCTCTCCAAATGCTACGTAAATTGGCCACGTTACCTGGTATAATGCATGGTATAGATGGCTCCGATCCAAGAAGTCAAACTCACCCGTACTAATGATTTTTAGTCTATGATCAGGACTCGAAACATGTAACTTACTATTACTCTTACAGGGCTATTAAATATATTCGATGTAAAATAAATAAACCAAAGATATTTTTTGATGAAATGTGTGTGCATAGCCACGATTCATACATCTTTTTATCAGAATATAGCTTGTCCATATACATGTGCATCTATAATTAATTAAGATACTGGACTATTAATTAAGATATGGGAGAAATACAAAAAATAAACAAATATATATTACCTAATACTAATCATTTGATAAATCAAGTCAAAGTTATTAATTTTATATATGCTTCATTACATGTAATTAGATTTTTCTTAAAAGAACTTAACACTAAAGTTAAAGGCAGAATGTTGTTGTACAATCCGAAGACATACAAACCTTAAGTCGTTTCTTTTCGTCTTTATATATCGTTACTTTCCCAACGTTGACTATCTATACCAACTCAAATCATATGAATTTTGGAGTCTGTTAAAATTGGAATTTAATTTCTTATCACATGTTTTAGTATGTTTAGAGTGACAACGAAAATATTAATACTGTGGATCAGTGCATACGAGGATTTGATCTGTACAAACAGAAGTCTACCAATCTACCACTAGATCACCATTTCTTAATGATATATAATCTAGGGTTTTCATAAAATGGTTTTTTTTCTTAAATCTAGCTTTCTTTTTTGGAATACTAATATAAAACAAGTAACATGTTCTAAAAAGACCAATATAATACATAAATTAAACATGTAAAGATGACATGTTACGGATCATTAAAAATTTGTTAAACGGTTTTCTTTTATAAATAAACAAAATTTGTTTCGATAAAAAGTTGCTTACATTCACAATGCACAAAGATACAAATTTAAGAAACCAATTGAATCAGGTTCACGAAGTGGTAAGCACCGACGACAAGAGGATGATGCAAAATCAGTTTGGGTTTTTGCCATGGAACCAGCATTGAAGTATTTCTGATCCAAAGAATTCAAGGATTTAAAGACTATGCTTCAAAATTTATAAAATATGCATCTAAAAACATTCTTCGACATGATGTTTCTTGGCAACATCATGTTATTAAAAACACACAAAAACTGTTTAATAATGAGCATTTCAATGAGCAATTTAATGAATACAAGTTTTATAAAATATACAAGTTTTTTTTATTGTTGACTATGAGTTTTTAGAATTTCAATGAGCATTTTAATGAATACATACATTCTATATAGCTTAACCTAAAGGAAAAAGGAAACAAGTCCAAATCGATATGATAGATCTTCAAATTTTTTTTTTTTTTCAAAACGTCTCCAGTGGGGTATATATGAATTACAACCATTAAAAAAACAAAGAATACATCGATTATGTTTCTCAGGTAAGTTCTTCAACAGTGAAAAGATATATCTAGTTTGCGAATCGGAGGAATTATATATATAAAGTTGAAATGTGGATTTATATTAATTGAAATGGATAAGAAAAAAAATAAAAGAGTAAAGCATGTGAATGACAGAGTTGTCGTTCATGTGAAAGATTGAAAACAAAAATGGCCCGTGAAGAGATTGTCGAGAAAAGTTTGTGAATACTACAAAAAATGCTTGAGATTTCTTCTGCTTGTTCTTGGTCCACTTCATTATGGTAAAATCTTTAATTGGGCCATACAACATCAATTAATTAATAGATACATTGATGCTTATATATTCTATTTGATCAATTACACATTTGGATTCATTGGCATATAACTTTAACATCTACCAAAAAGAAGATATAAGTAAGACTAGTAAATTCTGTGTTTGTGTAAATTTAATCTGTAAAGGCATAAATTTAACAATTTGAAGGTGATTTAAGTAGTTAAGTGAATATAAACTGAATATAATTTTATTTTAAGACTTTGATAAGATAAGTTCAAAATATGATTGTTACTCGCTCCAAACAACAGTACTTTTCAATATAAAACGCTTCAACGCACGATATATGAATTTTGCCTCCAAGTAATTTCGGTGGTGAGCAAGCTTTTGCCAAAGATCTATTAGTAAAACATATTCGGGTTCTGCCGAAACATTCGATTAATTTCAACATTGTAACTTTTAGTAAAGAGTGTTCCGTAAACACACTACAAAAAAACATCCGGATTGAAAATTCAGCTACTAAATAGTAAATGTGCATAGTCACAATGAATTATAACAAAATTTACACTTACAGTATATGCCACCACCCACCAAATTTTTTATTGTTGGTGGTTAAAATCTACATTTTTCTGTAAGTGTGTTCAACTTGGATTGGGGTAAGAGTAACAAGAGAATTATCTACATGGATTACTTAACAAGTAATTATACTCTTATTTAAAATAAGGTTATAATTAAGTAAAACAATTTAAGAACAGTAAAATGAAAAGCAGGGGAAAATATATAAATAAGAAGATGTGAGAAGAGCTGTCTGTTTTTGGTGAGACAACGATATCATCTCTCCCTCTCGTTTCATGTCGATGGGCCTCCTTACTTCCATCACTTGCATGTATGTCCCTACATTATATATATCATATTAGCTATTATTGTTATTCCCCCATATAAATTATTACGACAAAGACATTAAGTTACTATTATTAATATTGTTATTTCAACAATTGTATAGATGTTGTCACAATAATGTAATGGTATGTTCACATACGCACACCTATACACTAAATCTTTTCGCGAAAAAAATATCCAAAACTAGCTAAGAATCCATGAAAATATCAACCAACATACACCGAACTGTCAAATCCAAGTTCCATTAGAATCATTAGAATATGAAAGAGCCAAAAAAAATCCAATCTAAACGAATATATATATTGATAAAATATTAGAAACTAAAGTTTTAATTTTAAACAAAAACATTAGAGATATATTCTAATAAAAACATGTTTCCAAACCATAATCGAAGTTGTACCTTAGAGTTAATTTTTTGTTGAAGCTGTTTTTTTAACCGTAAATTACATCAATAATGAAGACGCGTGAATGAAACAGAGTTGTTTATTTTGGACCGTTAAATTAAAATATGATGGGGACAATCCTTTGAGGATATGGTAGGAACATGTTACATACAGAAACTATATATACAAATGCATATATGTATATGCACATGTGACCTGTATATGTATATATGTATCGAGATATTTAGAAAGGGGATCACAGGACAAACACTCGTGACATTGCCAGCTAGTGAAGATGACAAATGAAAAGAAATTAAAGAATAAAAAGGCATATAAAAGAAAATAAAAACAAAAAGACAAAGAAACTTAGCAAAGGCTGCTTGTACTCTCCAACTCATTGACTGCCCCATGCAATGATAAGACGATAAATGTGTCAGCCAAATACAAAAATCAAAAACATATTTTTTCTACCGAAAACAAAATTATTCACACCCAAGTTTTTTTTATAGTTAAACCGTTGGTCTAGTGTTGTTTTAGTCTTTGACCCTAGCTATAAGAAATAATAGATACAAAAGAAGACTTAGCATTGACTCTACAAATAACTAGATCAATTGCTTATTTACTTTAAATCTATAAGCCATAAATATATTGAATTACAAAAAGTAAATAACTTGTCACAAGAAACCAAATATTATGAACACCACGGATATAATAATATAAAATTTTCTTCATTCTGAAAGCATAAATTATAAATCTGAAAATATTTTTTTTCAGGAGGTAATTCACTTATATAAACTATGAAAGACAAAATCTTTTACAAAAAAAGAAAAAAAAAAAAGAACTGAGTTTAGATAAATTGCAACTAAAATTTAATTACTTCAAATGGGGTTTTGATGACGACATGCATACCTGAAAGATATAGCATGTACTTTGATGAACTAAAAAACCTTTATAAAATTTTCCCTTAGAAACTCGCATGATGGATTCCATAAGGTGGTGAAGTACTTGCCGGACCACCACCGGTATTCACATTCATGCTGCTTCTATCGGCGGAATCCGACGACGAGCCAACTCTTTCTCTATTATTTCCATGTTGTTGTTGTTGCTGTTGTTGTTGTTGTTGTTGTTGCTGCTGCTGCTGCTGCTGTTGAAACCCTCCGCTTCCACTCATGCTTCTTACGATCTGTCCAACTCCAAGAAAATCTCTAGTCATGCTCTGTTTATCAGCGCTTAACCCTTTGTTTCCTCCTCCGTATGAACCAAAAGGAGAGTCTACTCCGTTAACGCTTCCTGTCGCGCCGGGGTTAGAGAAAGAGTTCATCAAATCCTGAAGATTACTCTCGTTTTCTCCATACATGCCACTCCCAAAGCTTCTTAGGATCGATGAGGCATTGTTATTGTTGTTGTTGTTGCTTCCGTTGTTGTTGTTGTTGCTTGAGGTTGAACCCATTTGAGCAGCTTTCTGAAGAAGGGCAGTTGCTGACATGTGAGGTGTTGAATTTGGATTTTGCATTGATGAACTAAAGAGTGAAGGGACTGATCCTGAGCTGATTCTATCCGCAGAACTCATCAGATTGTTAGGGAAGAGACCAGTGCTTCCTTCTCCTCCTCCTCCAACTGCATTTTCTCCATCATAATGGTTTGACATCATAAGATTACCCGAAGAAACAGCAGCAGCGGCGGGAGCATTAGGGTTGCTTGTTGCAGAAGTAACTCCGTTGTTTCCAGAGAGGAAGCTGAGATTGAAGAGATTGGAGGAAGCAGGGTTATGGTTATCATGTGAGAACTGCATCAGATTCTGTTGAAAACTCATCGGTGATGGCTTGATGTTATTGTTCGCAGCCAAGAACCCTTGTTGATGATGATGATGATGGTGGTCTTGTTGATCATGAAAGCTAGGGTTTTGCTCTTGCATGAAGTAGCCTGAAGCATTTGCAGCAATGAGATCAGAGGAAGAGCGTGATGCGGTTCCTCCTCCGCCGCTTCCAAGACGGAGAACGTCGCTGGACTGGTGATCAAGATTCTGTGGGGCCCCCATGTGAGAGAAACCAAGGATCATGCTTGACGTGTTGTTGTTGGAGTTGTTGGTGTTTTGTCCGTACGGGAAGTGATGACTTGGCAAAGAAGTCAA
>NC_025690.1:826774-844083 GCF_000633955.1 Camelina sativa | reverse complement strand
AAAAAAAAAAAAATTCACAATGGAATCTATTGGATCGTCAGATATATCTCTATTCTCTACATATTAAATGATGAAATAAAAGACATATTTTGGGAAAAGTGAAAGAAAAATAAAAATAATACTTGTAAGCAGAGAGAGAGAGAGACTCATCATGTCACGTAGCTACAAATAGATTCGCGTGTAATTATGGGATCTTGAAAAGTAGATAGATAGCTAAAAAGTCACTCTACTACTCTATTATACATCCTATTATTTTTCACCTATGTAAACTCTCTTAACAGCTTACACATTCACATGTATGATATGCATATAATGAATTTGCACGCATATACACAAATAGGAGTACAATGTTGTGTCACATTTCAACTATGATGATGTATTTGTCTATATGACAACAATGAGTACGACCAAATCTATATTTCTATCAATTATTTGCAATAATTAATAAACATAAACATTATTAATAAACTCCGCAAAACTATTATACATATAAGATATACTCTTTTCATTTCGAACTAGTACAATTTATGTATGTTTTGTACCTGATGTATCTATAAAAAAAATATATATATATATTCAACGAATTTCAAAGGTAGGTGGGAAAAGTTAAGTTTTCACACTAATATATAGAGAATGATTGTCAAATGAATATCTGACTTTGTCTAATTCAAGATCCTGTAATGTAAGTTCAATAAATGCAAGTTGAGCATGTATTCAATGAACTACTTGTATTATTATATAAATGCTGAAAGAACTACTAATATATGTATATATCTATGCCACCATATTTTTATTTCCTCATTCCATTTATAGAACTCCCTCTAAATGCACGCACACACACAAACACAGCAATGCCAGCCAAGACTGAAAAATCAAACTCTATTCGAAAGAATTATTTAGTACATTAGTTATCACTGCTATGCAAATTTATGCAAAATGTGTAGAGTAGTGAACCAAAATAATATGTGGTGTGTAAGGCTATGGCGCAGAGTACAAACGAATCATATGAAATAATTATTTTTTTTCGTAAAATTTTGCATATAAGAGAACAAACACTGTAACAACAACCTCCCTAGATATTATATAGTTTAGCAGCACGTGAATTGCCCATATAGTATAAGTATAGTTTCATATCTAAGTAAAAAAATAATAATATTAATTTATTTTTATGACATAAAAAGGGCGGTGTTTCCAAGGCAAAAGAATTTTATTAAAAAAACAAAAAACTGAAATCAAAGTTGGTCCTCTTTGGTTTTGAGTTTCTGCTAGAAAGCATCTATTGAAATATGGCAGTTTCAGTGTCATATATAGATATAGTTATATATACATACACATTCACGTGTGTTCGTGTATCATTTAAAAAAAAAAAATTATTTTTGAATATAAAGGAAAAATAAAGTTGCATTTACTGCACGAAAGAAAGCGATAAGAGCATCGAAGACTTCGAGGCGAAACAGAAAGTGAACTTAAAAAAACCCTAATCCATGAAGAATGACTCACGGACACATATTCACACACATATCACTCGAAAAGATTAAATTATAATTTAAAGAGTTTTAAAGATTTGGAATACTTACCGAGAGAAGAGTGTACCACAGTCACAACGATACTCTTTGGTACCACAAGTCTTGGAGTGAGCTTTCCAATCAGACTGAACAGCGTAACGCTTAGAGCATTTATCGCATTTCCACTTCTTTTCACCGTGTTTACGGTAGTAATGTTTCTTGATTCCGGTGAGGTCTCCGAGAGCACGTGACGGGTCATGGTGAACGCACGAGGGCTCCGGACAAAGATACACTTTCCTCTTCACTTCTTTGGTCGATTTCTGTTTGAGTTTCCATGGAAGATTGTGTCCTCTTCTGTGAAGTTGTAGATTCTGTTCTCTTTGAAAACCTTTGTTGCATACTTCACATATGAATCTGTTTGTAGCCATTAGTGTCTTTGGAGATAAAGCTATCACTTCCGCATCGGAATCTAATCGAGAGAAAAATTATTGATTAAATTTTATATTGCATGGAAGTTAAATTGATTGAAATCTGAAAATTTAAAAAATCAAGTACTAGGGTTTGCTAATTTGCGTACTTCAAGATTTGAAAAATTGGAAAAAGGGAGAATAAAAAAAAAAGGACATGAAAAAGGGATTTCTCTTTTGCACCGATCAATAAGCTTTTTAAAAAATGATCATATGATTTTATAAAATCAAGATTAAAAGATGGCAATTAAGAGGTGATTAACTTACTTGGAGTTCTTGGTTGGTTTCTCTTCTTTTTCTGCGGTGGAGCTTCAAGCGGTGGCTGGTGGTGAGGAGGAGGAGGAGGTGGAGCTGCGGCGGAGGAATTAGGAGGGAGAAGGTGAGATTGATCATCTTGTCGGCCTCCAAAGAAGGAAGCAGCGGAGGATGAAGAAGCAGCCATGGATTCTTCTGTGTTCTATGTGATGGTGAGAGAGAGAAGAAGAAAAAAAAAGAGAAATAAAATGAAATTAGAGAGATGAAACTCTTTAACATTAAATTCTTTTTTGACTTCCACTGATATCTTATCTCAATAAAGCCCTAAAAATGGGATATTCCAGATTTTTAATTAATTTTTATACTTTTATAAAAATGAAAAATCATTGAAATTCTTGTGAGGTAATAAAAGAGAGAAGTTGAAAGTGACAGGTGAAAAAGATTGCTAGGCTAGTAAGTAAAATAAAAAAGTAACTCATCTACCCAATTTTATAGCCTAGAATATGTTAAAAGTTCATATTCAGTTTTTTTAAATAACCACACTGAATTCAAATCTACCTTGATTAATTTGGTATAGTTATAATTTAATATGTGATACATAGGATACTAAAAAACTCTATTTCATGTATTTATTATATGAATCTCTTTTGGTTTGTTATGCATTTGAATAAATTATTATATACAATTATACATACAATTTGGGTGTTGCCTGTAGACACTAACACATATACAGAGCAATTAATTATTTCTTTATCATATATTTTCTAAATATGTTTATTAGTCTTTAGAGAAAAAAAAAGAAGGAAACTATGAGAGCTACAGAGGTCGGTGGACCCAATCCATTTGCCACAAAACGACAGTGGATGGTGCGTGAGACAACCCTCAACAGCTCCTCTCTCTCGCTAACATATGCGAATAATATATCTCAAGTTTTTTTCCTTTTGGATCTAAAAGGTTTTAGGAAACGATTACCATAATGTAATATGACATTAAAATGATGTAGAATAAGATTTTTGACATTACAACATAAAATTTCTATACGATAATTGCTCTCGTAAGAAAAATTTAGCATCGCGATGTCACCTATATAAAAATAATGCTTTATTATATGTAAATCTTAAGGAACTGAAAATGTTCTTTTTATTAATGAGATATGTGAAAAATGTTGGAATTAGTGCCTACGTGAGAGTTAACTAATTTAAAACGTTCGACCATATGATATGTCATAAGACAAATATCCAAATATTGTAAAGAATGAAAATCTATTTGAGTTTCAAATAAATTAGGGGTTATAAAATTAAGTGACTATACTACAAAAAAATTACTAACTTCTAAAAAGGTATGCCTTATGTTTCCAGAAAATAAAATAAAAGCACAGAAATAGAAACTTAAAATTATAAACTAACACTGATGTGATTTTTTGATTCGATAATTTATCTCATGAATTTTCCTTTTGAAAATGTATGTTTTTTTATATATATGTATGTATATGGAGACATATTTCCTGAATTGTCAAAAGATAATCCACAAAGCATCAAATGTTTTTCTTAAATTGTTAACAAAATACAATTATTTGTCACAATCGTCATCATCATCTCATATGGGTCTCTTTTTTTTTTGATTTTATAAAGTTCCTATCATATCATATATAAAATATGGATATATGTGTATGTATGTCTCATGTCTGTCTGTGTGTCATGGAAGATTGAATGTGAAAAGTAATATTCCATAGATAAAAGAAGACAAAAAGAAGAATGATTGTATATATTTTTCATGTATGTGGTAAAGTAAAAACCAAAAAGGACACTCCAATTTTTTTAACTATATTTCGTCGTCTCTTCCCATATTCAAGCAATTAGTTATAAATAAAATAAAATAAATCTATTATCATTCCCCAAAATGATAGATCCCTTCATCTTTTATTCATTCAACTGAAGTATCAAAAACAACTAGTTTATATATCTATGTATTCAGTCATGATCTCCAATGAACGAGATCAATAAAATCAACCCATTTCTGTATGGGTCTTTGTTAACGTGAGCATGAGTTGTATGTTAAACTTGTTTAGTAAATCACCAAAATATAATACAAGACAAATACGATGTGATTGTTTTTATATGCATATAATTAGTTTTGTTGTGCTAAGAATTTTGAGGAAAAGGAATATAATTGCCATTCCCAATAACAATGACACTTGAACCATATCCTTTCCTCTCACATACAATTCGAATAGAAATTTCTATCAAATCAACAGTAAGTAACACTGTAATAGTATATAAAAAAAATAAATATAGATATATAATCAGAGCCTTATTTTAAGATAGGAAAAATTTCACCTCTTTTAGCTCGTCGAGTTTGAGGTCAATTTTGAAGTGTTCCTTTCAATTTCTTATTTCTCAATATGCAATAGAGGGTCATCTATATACATAAATATATAAAAACACATAGTATATACATAAATGGGTTAAGAGTAAATTCAAGGAGAGTTAATACAGTTTGCAAAATCATTAACTACTTTAATTAATCTTTCAAAAGTTTTCAAATTATTGACTAAATTGCAGGTAAGGCTAAAGTTGATAGAGTTATTCCCAATCATATGCTAAAACTAGATAAGGACTCGTCCGATATGTGGATTTCAAGTTTTGTAAATAAAATAAAATTTAATTAAATATATTAATTTTTTGTATATTATTTATTAATTTTTTTTGCTATAATACACTGATTTATATTTATATATAAATCTTTCATGTATATTGTAATTGTATTTTTTACACCTAAGTATATTGTATGTTACAAATATATTATTTACCATCACCTAGAAAATGTCTATATGAACAAATTAAGCTAAGTATTATATGTCTCTTGACTTTCACTTTTGCATAGTATTTAATCACTAAAATTGTTGGCTCAAAAAACATTTTGAATAAAAAATAAAATTACATCACAATAATGTATGACTAACCATAGAGAGAACCTCGGTTCTGCCCTCCTTCCTTATGGAGATAATCTTGCGTCCAACCTCCTTCACCATGGAGAGAACCTTCGCTCCGCCTTTCTCCCTTAGGGAGATAAACTTGCGTCCAACCTCTCCCACCTTCCTCCCTTGGAGAGATAACCTTGCGTCCAACCTCCTCCACTATAGAGAGAATCTCGGCTCTGCCCTTCTCCTGTGTGGAGAAAACATGTTCATGTCTTTTTAGCTATCTCAAAGTGGCTTGCTCCAGCAACCAATGAAACTAAAAACTCTTTTCCAACGTCACAAAATCTTTTAATAATGTTAAATTTTCTAATGTATTCATGGAAGTTTCTTTGACACACTATGATGTAGCCTCTGTCTTCAAGCTTCTATAGATCTATCAACAACGATTTATGTTTTTTCAATTTATCTATGTTTGTTGTAGGCTTGTGTTTGCTTAGCTTATTTTATCCAACCATTAGGTTGATGACCTTCTCCTCTTTCTCTCCATTTGAGATTAAATGAACGGTAACAATTATGTTTGCACAAAAAAGGTCTATGATCAACCAGTCAAGGTTGAGAAATTAGACGAAAATTAATTTGACATTATTCATGAAATAATAGAAAATTATAAGCACGATAGTATATGAATCTCAAATAATTCAAAGATGGAAATATAAATTAAATAAAACAATCTAAAACTACTACAATAAATTTTAAAATACAGTATTAAAAAAAAGATGCATATACTAATCTTCCATTTTGTTTGGGTCAACATATTAATCTTACCTATTCCAAACTGAAAAAGTAGAAAGTAGGAGTATATTTTGGTTTTAAAAAGTAAGGAAAATTTGTCTTCCCATTAAAAAAGTTTGACCAATAGAACAAAGTTGAAAGCAATATTTTTGAATAAATTATTTTGTTAGATGAATAATATGAGACGATCTATGTTTATATAGAAGTGAGTATTTACATTTATTAGAATTAATAATTTTCTGTATATTTTCTTAATCCATTTTCTATTTTATGAGAAAATTTATTCCAATGAGCTCATTGTTTTTTAAAAAAAATTCTTGCTTCTCACTCTCTTTTGTAAGGCGTACTATCGTTCGACGATAAGAACTCTTCTGTTTAGTTGATCTAGTGTTATATAATCTCTGTTGTTATCTTACATTTGTTTATTCATCTTTTTTTTATGCTACATGTCCTGCAAATTAATAGAAATATTAGTAACACCGTGATAAATTTGTTAATCCCAAAAACCTTAGTTATTATGCATAAGAAACTTTGTTAAAACTTCAAAGTCAAAGATTGCGTAGTATGCATTATAAAATTGAGAAACAAAACAAAATTCAAAGAAAAGATGATGAAAACACGTGGTAATATCTAGGAATCTTTTTATACAGGTTCTTCGATTAAACAACAAAAAAATTGCCTTCGAGACTTGTTCAAAAACAATGATGTGTCAAACAAAAGGTTAATAAAAAATAAAGAAGAGAACATTTAACCAAGAAAAACAAAGCTAGTCGAAATTATTTTGTTTGGTGAAAAATATGTCATCATCTCTTTGCTTATATAGAGGGGTGTATTTACAATTATTTTTCTTTTAGGATTAGCAAAAAAAAATTTAATATAATAAGATTACAATTATCTTATGCATCGTTTTACCAAACTTGAAAACTATGATTTCTGATCATTAAAATTGACACGTGTCATGATCTGATGAGTTATTAAATTTGATATGTGATTTCTTATCGTTAAAATTGACACTTGTCACGATATGATGAGTTACTAACATGGATATATAATCGTTAAAACTGACACATATCACGATCTGGTGAGTTTTTAACTTTGATCTTTGATCGTTAAAACTAACACGTTTCACGATCGGGTGAGTTATTAACTTTGAGAACCAATCTTTATATAATAAGATTTTATGTTTAGTAATTTTTTTATTTCGTGATTTTATTTATAGATTCTTTTTTTTAAATAGAAATTTTTCTAAAATTGACATTTGTCACAATTTTATGAGTTAATAATTTTTTAAATTGACATGTGTCATAGGGTGAGTTAGTAACTTTTAAAACCATACTTTATTATATAAGATTATTTCAAAATAATAAAACGTATTCGTTATTTCACTATTTACCATTTTAACCTCACAAATGTGACACAGAGGAAAAATGAAATAATCACAAAATAAGTCCTTTAATTTTGATGCAATCAGTTATTTTAAATTTTAAATATAACTCTTCATTTTGTATTTCGATGAGAAAAAAAAACTTTTAATTTTGTCTTCTTAACAAAATCACCCTCTCTCATGTATCTAGTCGATCGTTCTCAAGTCGTCAAACGACTAGATGATCATATAGCCATAAGTTATCAAATTTTTTATTTACCACTTAAAACAATACTTTAGATATAATTTTACAATTGTGTTGATGTTAATTACATTACATACATATAGAAAATGTTAATAGGGTTTAAATGAAAATATATATGATTGTAAAATGACTCAAATTAAAGCAAATGACATTAAGATACATTTAAAAAAAAAAACGTTTTATGGACATTTTTGTCATTTTTAAGTTATTTTTTTGGATTTTTATGTGTAATGACTTTTGAAAGTTTTTATTGACTATTAAGTAAATACTTGTCCGCATGTATTTCATAGCAAGACCATAAATCTTTCACAGCTATCTTATATACAATTAAGACAATATTTTTTCATATGTAAATCATGAAGAGGCTATAAATCTGATATGTATTTTGAATACAATTAAAAAACTTTGTGTTTGCGTGTAAGTCATGACGAAACCATAAATATTTATATATACTAAATACAATTAAGAGAATATTTGTCATCGTGTAAATCACAGAAAGTTATAAATCTTATCTTTATATATACTAAAAATACAATTAAGAAAATATTTGTCGTCGTATAAATCACAGAAATTATTTTTTTTTTTTTGCTAAACAGAATAGTTGTAAATCTTTGATATCTATGAATTTGTGTCCGCGTGTTATAAGAAAATACTTTAAATACAATTAAGAAAATACAATTAAATACAATTAAGAAAAATACTTTAAATATAATTAAGAAAATTATATTCCTAACTTATAATTAAGAAAATCTTTAAATACAATTAAGAAGATTTGTGTCCGCGTGTTAATCATGACATCAAAAAATCATAAATTTTCAAATACATATTAAATACGATTTAAAAATATATATATATATATATATATACGTGTAAGTAATAGAGAGGCTGTAAATCTCATGAACATATGTTTCGGATGTAAGTCATGGTGAAGCCTAAATTTTCATATCTATCATGAATACAATAAAAATTTGTTTGTCCGTGTGTAAATCATGAGGAGACTATCGATGCTTCATACAGTACTTATCTTCAACACATTAATGTCACGAACGTTACAATAACAGTTTGAGATTTTAGAACCATAATTTGACTTTTACGTTAAATATATATGAACTATGAAAATATGTTGATAAGTTGACAAAAAAATATATATATGTTGATAAGTGGTTAATTAATTAAATAATGAAAGCACTACTTATGTTATCCTCTATATATATTAGGATCTGATAGACAAAATGCTTAAAATTTGAAAATTCATATGATAAACATTTCCCCATTCTACTGTCTTTTAACTTAAAAAAGAAATGGTCATTTGGATCATTGGATGTGATTACCAATATCATGTTTATGAAAACAACATGCATAAAAATATTTTCTGATCTCCTTAACTCATCAACAATTTTGTTAAACACTCTAGAATCAAGCATTGGTTGCTGCGATGGGACTATGCCTATATAAAAAAAATGGTACAATTGGGGGGCATGAAATAATTTGATAAAGGCATAACTATGTGGTCTTAGGATCTAATCTAGAATAGAGTGGAAGTTTCTGAGGCCACTAAAATAGCAACAAGGACAATATGTTATAATATCTAGTAACCAAAAAAAATTGAAACAAATTTCTTTAAAAACTGATCAAATGGCTACTCACTTCTTGATGCAAACCATAGATGCAAAACCGTCTTCTAAGTTGTTTGAACCCGGTTATTTTAGAGTTAAAAAAACTATGCAGTCTATGACTTGGGTGAGTAGTGTTGGTGAGGTTACAATTTTAAATTTTTCCATGCTTTCGCTGATTCTTTTCTTGCCATATAGTGTAAATCGATACTTGACCAAAGGATGAATTGAGCCGTACAATTGAATGTTAGACCTTACATAACCGAGAAAATGTTGTTGTAGTTTGATGTATATCGGTGTGGGAAAATTCTGCTAGTTAGTTTTTCCAACTTTTTTTTTTTGTTTTGGACCAACTAAAGTTTCTCCAAAACTTAAAACGAGAAGTTACAAGATAAAAATTGCGGAGACTCTATTAGATCTTGTAAAAAAACACATGTGGAGTTAACTTGTGTCCAAAAGCTCATTCTATCACTTGTGGTTTATGGATCGTGTGTTGCAAGGCCTACAAACAATAAGTACTTGAGAGTAGCATTTGAGAACCAAACCCCCTCGTACCAATTCTTTATTTTCAGCTCATTTCTAACTTGATATTCAATTTCAAGCGTCTTTTGTTGAAATTTTGGCTTGATTTTATCATCTTTACCTTGCCACAAAACAACATCTGACTTCGAAACAATAACAACAATTGAGCCAACAACCACATCCATGCGTATTCATGTTGCAAAGAACTACATAAGCACACCATGAAAAAGAAGGTGTTGAATTCTCCGGTGGCGAGGCTTATTTCATGATGACTCGTTCTTACTTGAAAATGATGTGGAGAGGAATCAATTTTCTAATGTCTGTTTTTGAAATGGGTTACAACTTTGTTATCACAGCCTCAGTTGTACATGTCAAATCAAATTAAACATAAGCGAACATAGTTTACAAGTAACGCTTTCAACCAAATAGTCTAATAGTACATAACACAATCCATATATAACTCGACATTCAACGTCTAAATCTATAAGTTAAGCCTTAATTTCTTTTTTCAGTTATCTCCTATACCTGAAGGAGTTTACGGTAAATTATTATGTTTAGATGCATCATGAAGCAAATTAATTTCTGTGACAGTTATGTCGTCTAAATTTTATGTAATTATTTAATGGCTGTTCGTGGCAAAATTCAGTTACGTGACAACCCACAAATCATATGGCGATAATTTGTAGCAAAAATTTCAAAGTATTGCCACACATTCTTAAATTTTTACAAGGCCATAAATTCTTGTTTTAGAAAGAAAGATTAAGAACAATAGATCTATAAAGAATAACTATCTTTATATAAACTTTAGAAAAATATCTCAAAAACTAAAGTCTCTAAATCTTTCAATTCATAAAACTCATAAGTTATGCCATAACCTATCATCTCCCTATATATGAAAAACTCCTAAACATATTTTCCTAATCCTTATGGGAAAACTTCTTATTCTCTTAACTTCCTATTTATTATATTTAGATAACTCCTAAATATAATCTAAATATAATCTCTAATTTTCCTTAAACCATAACTTGGTTAGTTTGATCTATGATCTCCAAGCCTCTTTCAAGCTTAACGAACATAAATTATAATATTCTGATTGAAAGAGGTTTGGAGATATCATAACTAAGCGTGGTTAGCACCAACATAAATTATGATTTCTCCAAGCCTATTTCAATGAAACCATCTCGATCATCTATTTATTGGTGGTATTTGGATTTCTAGTTATCCAATTCATTCTTGGTCTGTTAATATAGTTGATGTATACAATTTAACAAATTAAAATTAGTTAATATCTTTCTTTTTTCCGATAGCAAAATTAGTTCATATATATAATTTGCCACCACGCGCGTACTTTGAAACAAGATCAGATAGATCATTTTTTTTTTATAACAATTTCCAATAAATTGTTTTTTTTGGTCATTGGGGTCGTATATATTGCTTAATTCTAGAATTTCTTATTTCATAAATCTGTTTAATTACGTGCACAATGCTTGATAAAATCTCTTTACATGCACTACTTTTTTTCAAATATATTTACGATGTCATGGTTTATTTGCATTTACATAGTACAATTTGACAGTAACCATACATTTAACAAAATTGGACTCTTGCATTTAGAGATTACAACGTAAATATCCAACGTGGCTAGAAAAGATTGCTATAAATATTTAAAGATACTTCCATGTCTTTTTTATTTATTTATTATAACTAATCTCTTCTTTGTAAATTCAAGAAACTATTTTTTTGCCGCCAAAATTAGAGAGGAAAAAGAGTTCTTTGGGACAATGGGCAAACCAGTTGTGTTATGAATTTTTGACAGATCTTATCTTCGATATTGCTATCTCAAAACAGTTTCTCTATATACATTGTAAGACACGTACATTTCACTGTTTAGATTCTTTTGGTGATCTGCTCTCTTCTTCATCCTTAGATTCAATCAACCGAAGTGAATCAATACTGCAAATAACAAGAAAAAGAAGGTTCTATATATTGATCAACTATAACAAATTAACAATCTCAAAGATAGCAAAAAAAAACTGACAAAATTAAAGAAGATAGATTAAAAGACCTGCAATTCTGTGGGACGTTCCAGGTGAAACCAGAGGATTGGTTAAGATGAAGTGGTAAAGACATGTAATCTCTCCAGTCCTGAAGCATGATTCTAAGATCATGAAGCTTACTCTCCAAGCCAAAGCAGCAATTCGCATGCATTGTACAAACAAGATTCAAATCTTTGCTTGGTTCACAGAATCCACCGAAATAAGCTGTGTTCAAGAACCTAATCCTAAGCCTAATTTTCCAGATGAAAGAATCTGCCTTGATGAAGTTCAGAACATCCTGGTCGTGGTATTTAGGGTACTTGATCCTTGAATCATACCAGTACTTGTAGAATCGTATCGTTCGGTTACTTGATCTCACAAAGTTAAATCCTCCATTTGGTCTATTCCTTAGATCGTTCGCCTTTCCTATGTAATGGTCACAAGCAATCTGGAAATCAGCATCTTTGTAAAACCGTGGAAAAGGGTTCCTGAACCACATCACATCAGCATCCTGCAGGAAGACAATTCATAAAATTCACTCAACAGAACAACAAATTAACACAAAGTTGTTAATTGTTTACAGTTGTGCCAAGAAACATACCGTGAAAACAAAGTTGTAACCCATCTCAAGAACAGTACGAAGGAAATCGATTCTTCTCCACATCATTTTCAAGTAAGAACGAGTCATGAAGTAAGCCTCACCGCCAGAGAAATCAACACCTTCGGTTTCAAGTCTGAAACAATGCTTATGGAACTCTTTGCAACGTGAATACGCTTTAGCATCCAAAGCAATGATCACCAAGTGTTTCAAAAGCTTCCTTGTTCCTTTACCGATTCTAAAACTCTCAAAGAAGAGATCTATCACAGATCCTGGAGCTGCCCAAGCTTCATTCAAAGTTGTTAAAATCACAGTACGATCTTTCGTTGCAGCTCTACGCAGTACATCTTCTAGCTTAGGTTCTTTAACTTCCTCCTAAGTAATCAAAAACCAAGAATCAGAATACAGAACACAACCAAATCAAGATGAACTTGAAACCAAAATCGAATCCCTAGAATCGAACTCTAGTTAAGTCAAAGATCGAACAAAGTGGGAAGAACACTCACCGGAGGCGAAGCCGAAGAAGAGGAATCATTGAATGAGGGAGAACTGCGAGAGAGCATCGAAGAGGAAGAGCCATGGGCGACGGTGTTGAGTGAAACAGAGGTTCTGTAGAGGAAGAAGCAAAAGAAGACGACGGCTAGTAACAGAACGGCTCGGAGTACATTGGCGGAGGAGCACGGTGGCATTACGACGGAAGCTGCGGAGGAAGAACGATTCTCAACGTCGCCGTTGGAGAAAGAAGAATCGTTGAGTCTCTCCGTCTTGGACTTGGAGCCGAAACGGTTCGATAGATTCATCATCTTCGTCGACGTTGACGACGTTGGTCATCGTCGAGGCGGTTATTTCAATTATTTTTTTTTCTTTTTTTTGAATTTTTTTTTAAGTGAAAATATACCAGTTTGACACAAATTTGGCAATTAATTGCTAGATTAACACTCCAATTTATCCAATAACTAGAATGACACAATTGTTAGGTAAAATGACTAAAAACCCAGATTTTTTTTAGTTTTTTTTTTAAAACGAAAATACAATATAGCATTTAATATTTTGATTTAAAAAAATGATTAATGAAAAATATAAAATGATTAAAAAATAGACTAAAACCCCAGAAAATATGTTATTTTTTTTTTTAAAACGAAAATACAATAGCATTTAATATTAACATTTAATATATTGATTTAAAAATATGATTAATGAAAAATATAAAATGATTAAAAAATAGACTAAAACCCCAGAAAATATGTTATTTTTTTTTTTAAAACGAAAATACAATAGCATTTAATATTAACATTTAATATATTGATTTAAAAATATGATTAATGAAAAATATAAAATGATTAAAAAATAGACTAAAACCCCAGAAAATATGTTATTTTTTTTTTTTAAACGAAAATACAATAGCATTTAATATTAACATTTAATATATTGATTTAAAAATATGATTAATGAAAAATATAAAATGATTAAAAAATAGACTAAAACCCCAGAAAATATGTTATTTTTTTTTTTTAAAACGAAAATACAATAGCATTTAATATTAGCATTTAATATTTTGATTTAAAAATATGATTAATGAAAAATATAAAATGATTAAAAAATAGACTAAAAACCTAAAAAAATTTGTTATTTTTTTTTAAAACGAAAATACAATATAGCATTTAATATTTTGATTTAAAAAATATGATTATGAAAAAAACAAAATGATTAAAAAATATGATGTTTATTGTTTTAATATAATTTTTAAAAATAAAGTATGACTAAAAAATCTGCTGTCACTATATCAACATAAAACAAATTTGTTATCATTGTATTCATATATAATAAATCTGTTATCAAGCAGCAGATTTTTTAGTAGGAAAAAACAACTGTCATAACATAAGAAAATCTGCCATAACGTATATTGTGCATGTGGGTCAATATAGCAATTTTAAAAAGACTTTCGAAAATCTGTTATCAAACAACAGATTTTTCCATCAATCCAAAAATCAGTCATAACTTACAAAAAATCTGTCACCACTATATGTCAAACTAGCAATTAATTTTACGTTTATAAATCTGTCGCAATGTGACAGATTTTTTAAGTGAAAAATAAAACTGTTACAACAATCATAAAAAATCTGCCACAAAATTCCAAGAAAATTGACTAAAACAATGAAAATCTGTCATGACTTTATAAATAAGTCTGTCGCGTTAAGAAAATCTGTTGTTCACAAAAAAACAGTCGTTACACACTTCAAATAAATCTGCCATAGAAAAAAAATCTGCCGTCAAACTCTGCAAATTAATCTGCCATCTAAAATAAGTCTGCCAAAGAAAAACTGCCATCGACAATAAATCTGCCACTTACAAATTAATCTGCCATTACTTGTATGGCAGACTTTTATAAAAAAAAAAAAAAAAACGAAATTGCAGGAATTTTTAACCAAGGGTAATATTGTCTTTTTTTTTTTCTTAACAAAGCAAAAAAGGTATTTTCAGTATAAAACTAACCTAACTGACCCTTAAATTTTAGGAGTTAATCTAGCAATTAACTGCTCAATTTGGGTCAAACTAGTGATTTTCCCTATTTCTAATTCGTTTTACAATTTTGTGAAGAGAGAAACGGTTACAACTTTAATTCAAAAAAAAATATATATATATATATATAGACAGAATAATAATAATAATATACTCTTCTAAATTATCTCTACCGTAGGATTGATGAGTCAAAATATTATCTACCGTCAGATCTTGAAACTAAAACGCTGCGTTTAAATGACTTTATTTTCCAAAGCTGCGTTTATTGGAAATTATTTTCTCTACCGTAGGATTGTGTTTTGAAAAAAACAAGAAACATTCTATACCGTAGGATCTTGATAATAAAACGCTGCGTTTTAATGATTTTAAGCTTTAAAGATGAAAACGCAGCGTTTGTATCAGTTTATTTCATTCTCGGTTGGATTCATAAATATATTTTTCAAGATTTCTAATAAACTTTTGAATCTCTCGAAAAACATAAAAATCCAAGTTTCAAAAAAAAAAAAACATCCGAATAGTTTTCACTGAACCTACTAATCTAATAAGGACAAATATTTTTGCTTACTTTTAAATTAGCTACCGAGGAGAGAAATCGAGAGATTAAGATTAAGATCAATCTTTGAAGAACCGAAGCAATCTTTGGAGACGAATGGTGCAGAACAAGTTGAGACTGCTGCTTCACTCGTTTCGCTCACCGTTGATCCGCTGCTTTGCCAGTGATGATGATGATTCAACGACAGAGACAACGACAAATCTTCTTCTTCTCCTCCTTCTTCCTGTTCTTGCTCTTGTTCCCGCCACTCCTCTGTTTCCTAAAAGAACCACAAGACGAGATTAGTTACTAAACCGGATTAGAATCGGTTAAATAGATACTGAAAAACCAAGCCTTAAATCCAAACCGATGAGATCATAATGATACTTTAACCGGAAAAAATCGGTTAAATCAGACCGGTTAAGACAGTAAACCGGATTTGATTTGGTTCGGCAATGACCCTCTAAAATTAAATCTTTTTTTTTATGTAAAAACCCTGTTGAAAAAAAAAAAAAAAAAGAGAAGAAATAATTATTAACCTTGTGGAGGAGGTGATGTGATGGAAACGTCGTCGTATCTACCGTCTTGTTGTTCAAGTTGAAGATGGGAAGAAAGTCATGATCATCAACATCATGATAACCAGAGTCCGAAGTCGTCTGCTTCTGCTCTGTTCTTCCTCCTCCTCCTCCTCCTCCTCTGCTGCTGCACCAATAAGGACAATTCAAATAATGACAAACAAAAAGTATATTATGATACTGAAATGAAATTAAAAGAAAAGAACTTGTCAGAAAACAATAAATAAAAATAAATGAATAAAAAAATACCTAAGAAGAAGAGAAGGAGAATGTGAAGAAAGAGGAAAAGAGTGAAAACCCAAAAGACAATCATTCCTTGAGTGTAAAGACAAGTGATCTTCTTCACTCTCTTGTCTTCTTCTTCTTCTTATTGAAGATGATGATGAGCTTTCTTCTTCTCCCAACCCCAAAAAATGAAATAAATGAGAACCATATTAATGAATATTCTCTTATTCTCCTGTTCTTCTACTCTACCTCTCTCTTTTTTAAAAAAAAAATACTATGTATTTATGACAATTGTCTTATAAATCATGACACTAGACCAATAGTACATACTACAAACAGATACAGTAAAATAATTAAATTCCATCCCATTATTATTATTATTTTGTTTTGATGTTAACAGTTCAAATTAATATTCAACGGTCCCATTCTTTTCCCAAATTCATCATTTCACTACTTTTTTCTTCTCCCTTCTGATAAAATTTACACAAACGAAATAAATTTTTGTAAAAAAATTATTACCTGGTTTCCCCAAAGTGAGTCTAGATCCTCTATACATCTGGTTATATTATGATCAAAACAAGCATAGTTTAATATTATGAAATGAAACATGAATAAGTTAAGAAAAAAAAAAGAGAAACTTGATGATGTTTGGTAAAGTTAAAAAAAAACCTGAAGATGGCTTTTGACATGTGAAATGGTGAGTCCCTTCACATCCATCATCTTAAGAACAAGTTTTGGTGTTGCTCCTGTTTCATCATACCCAACCAAACGAAAAACAAAATAAATAAAAAAAGTGACTATGATGATTCTTCTTTATGGATTACTACTTTTTTCATGAAGAAACAAACCAAAAAAATCCAAACTTTATAATATATCTGAATGAAACAAAATAGCAAAAGCGTGTTTTGGATTCAATAACTTGACGACCATGATAAACAAATGAGAATTTTTCAAACTTTATTAGAACAATCTAGAGAAAAATCCATAATTTAGGATAAGACTGAAACAAGACATGTTTCAAAAACTGATTCTTTACGAAGATGGAAACGATAGTATGTGACAAACTATGAGAAAAGTTCAATCTTTTTTGAAGAACTATCCAAAAAAAAAAAAAAAAAAAA
>NC_025690.1:790431-826292 GCF_000633955.1 Camelina sativa | reverse complement strand
AGTCCCTTCTTTTTTTTATTTTGTGTGTTTGTGATTTTGTTTTTTTGTTGGAGGTTTCTAAAACATGACTGTCTCTTTTTCCATCTATTCTCTTTGTCTCTTTTGGATTCACTCATCATACTTGTAAAAACCTCTCTCTATACATATATTAGTATTTTTTTGCATAATTCCAACATTTTTATTAATTATTATCACTTTAAAAAAAAAGTTTTCATTCATTTCTTTTTCCCATCGTAGTTAGTTGTGTTTAAATTTCGGATTTATATTGATTTTGTTAGTTTTGTTTTTAGAGTTATAAAGTGTAATTAGCTAAGCAAAAGTTTGAGAGTTTAGTTTTTAATCAGAGATATAATTATAGTTTACGTACGGTTTTGGTTTTATTACCAAATTGTGTTTAATGATGTAAAAGCTCCAATAGAAGAGACAATTATTTTATTGTTTTGTTTATGAAGTTAATTCCATGACATACGTGACGGTTTTGATGATACGTGAATTAGTATATCGTAAAGTCAAATTTTTAATAATCTGATTATGGTTTATGGTTGGCTCGTCACTTATCTAGACAATTTAGAGTAGCAAATAAAAAAGAATTAAAGATCAACAAGACAGAGAGGGAGGTGTGACATGTGTTTTTGACCTATGTGTTTGCAAACAAATGATACTGTATATATTAATCAACAAAAGTGGTAGTAAATCATACGAAAAATCCCATTTGACTTTGGTTGCATTAGTCTTGACTCTTGACCCCATTCAATTATTATTTATCTTAAATATTTTCCCTTAAATATATTTCTAAGATAATCATTGCATATCAACAACTTACCACACAAGGCTATATCATATATAATAAAGTAGGCTTACACCCTTTAAAAAGCTTCCCCCATCTGACACGTAGCACGTTATTAGCCTTCTTTGTTTTAGTAAATGTTCATCACATATCGTCGGCATTCCGTAGTGGGCTATAACCCAAATATGGTCACACATTTTATAAGCTTCCTTTCTTTTAGATCATATTCACCACATATCTTATGCATTTGTTAATGGGCTAAAACCCAAATATGGCCACAAAAATTTAACGATGGAACTCGGATTTCAGTATTGTCCTCTTCGTCGGCTCTATCGCTTCTCTGCTCTTCTCCGCTTGTCTGTTTCTCTCCGGCAGATCCCGGTGCCATTCAACTCAATTCATCTCTTTTTGTAATTATTAGTCTTAGCTTCCTATTTTAAGGTGCGACTTCTATATTACCAAAATTTCCCGGTTGTGTGCGTCATATTCCGTCAATGGCGCTAATCCGAAGCTCAACCTTCACCTCTCCGTAATTCCAAGTTTAGACAGGTAAAGTTTAGTAATTTACGTCCCTAGATTCATGTCAACGTTACTTCTTTTATATGGTTGGATAGTTAATCTCGTCTTTTGATTCTTTTTAAAAGTCGTTTCATTGTCCTCTGATCCTATTTAGTTTGATAAAATGACCATTTGGGATTTCTGTATACACTTCATTTCGAGGTCTTCTCAATTGGCCTGAGGAGATCATGGAGATTGAGTTGATTCTTCCCATTTCAGTGCAGGTTGCTTGGACTCGCTGGAGAGAGTTATTCCTTTACTGCAAGACAGGTTGGTCAACTATTTCATTTTAAAGTCCTTCGGTTTTCCTCCTAACTATACCCTGGATATACTCTGATTTTATGCCTTTCCTTAATGATTAAATGACATAACCACCATCTTCTTATTCTCTCATTTATTGATTTTGGGCCCATAACTATTTTCATCCCATTTAAGGTAATTCTACCCTGATTATATGCCTTGACATAATGTTTAAATCGGCTAAACGATGTGATTTCCTAATTATATCCCTAATTCTTTGCCTTCTCTTAATTGTGCGTTCAATTACGATTCCACCATAACTTACTAATTACTACCCCCACTTAAATCCTTACCCTTTTCATATATATTTGATTTCATTCCTCATCAAAACTAAAACGCAAACCATCCTCTCTCTGACCTTAAAATGTCTTCCAAATATCCTACTTCAGATAGCCCTACTTTCTCCTATCTCAAGCTGAATGAAATCGATGAGTCCAAAGACACACCAACCATTGTCATTCGTCTACTCCATTTCTGGGATGCCCGTGATTTCAAACGTAACAACCTTCTCCTCAGTGTGGAGTGTCTTCTTATGGATGAGGAGGTACAGTTTTTAGATCCTTTTTATCGTTATATTTATTTCTAAACAACCCTTTCACTTTTCAAAAGCCCTGCGTTTAGAATTGTTTCTAATTTAAGAATATCCTGTCTCCCATTTGTTTACTATCTATTTCTAACACAAGCTAATTATTTTAGGCTAATGTTATACAAACATCTATCCACCCACAACGTCTTCATAAGTTTAGATCTACCCTCAAACAGGGTTGCGTATTCATGATTACTAACTTTGATGTCATAAAGAAACCAAATTCCTACCGCCTGACTGACCATGCATACAAGGTTGTTTTCAACGACCACACCACAATGGATGCTCTTGACTCTGCTGAATACTCTATTGCCGAAGAGTATTTCTGCACTCGAAACTACAAGGACATCCTAAGTTTGGTTGGAAAAGGGGAGATCTTACCAGGTACGATATACATATATTTTCAACATTTGTATATCACTGGCTAATATGACGTTCACTCATTTGTCCCTAGATATTGTTGCCTAAGTCACATGTATTCGCAATGCCGATAAGATAGACGAAACCACAGCCCCACCTAAGACTACTGTGAACCCTATTCTTACGTGTGTATTTGATAGGTGGGTTTCCATGTTCTCTCTATATATTCGTCCATTACCTAACGTTGTTTCAATATACAATATTCAATCCCTTCTGCTTTGTAGTGGTGAAACCGCTTATGTCTCCGTTTGGGAAAACCAAGCATCTAAGGCCCGTGAAGATGTGGAGCTCCAAAAAAGAAGAGCCTATTGTAGTAATTGTCACTGGTGTGAACCCAAAGAACTTGCGTGGTACGTCTCTATCCTTATCTTTATTTGATTCACAATCTAAAATGAGTTATACTCCTTCACCCTAATATTCGCCAGCTATACCTCTAAAGTGAATGTCTGTACTCACTATTCCCAGTGTTATTATATCTAAGGAGACCTTTATCTCAATGCAACTGCGTCGAGCAGATTTTTCTGGAATGTAGAGAACAACATAACAGAGGAATTTCATAAAAGGTAGTAGCATCTTGCGTGCCTATGTTGAACTCTAATATATGGAAAACTTGGCATATAAACTAACAACTGCATTTCCTTTTTAAAATGCAGCCCTTATTACCAAAAATATCTAATCCCTACCATTGAAAACACAAGACCCATTTCTGCTCCTTCCGAGATTCAAAGTATCTCTGAAATCCTTACTTATGTTGATGAACAAAGCGGGAAGGTAATCCCACTTACCATCATGTTTTCTTCCTTTTGTTTCCCGAAAATGTAGTTTACTTGAATTTAATTACACTGCTAGGAAAAACTGTTCTGGTGTAAGGCGAAGGTGGTAGACTTGATTTTAAGTAGTGGGTGGTTCTTCGTCTCATGTACGACTTGCTTTAAGAAAATGGAAACAGCAGGTGATACATTAAGATGTAATGGGACATGTGACTCTGTATCGGCTGTTGGGCGGCTACGGTAATGAACACATTATTTCCCTCATGTCTTTGGACCTCTATATGTATCTTATAACACTCTTCTCACTTTTTACTTATCCCAGCTATCTCATAGAAGTAATTGTTGACGATGAGTGCCAAACTTCAACTTTTGTACTTTTTGATGAACCGGCTAAGAAATTATTCAAAACAAGTGCATCTATCTTGGCTGCCAAAAATGTAAGCCGACTTCAATTACTAATGCTGTCCTTGTCAGTACCAATAACCTAATTCTTATATTTTCATTACAGAATGTAGCTCCCAATGATGCTTGTGGCCTAACAGTTCCCACAGAAATCCAAAACATAGTTGGAAGAAACTTTGTATTCTGCATCAAAGTCCGAGAATACAATTTCTCTGCAAAGTACCAGAGTTTCTCTGTTGCACACATCAAAATACCTCCAGCAGTCCCAGCCAAGAAGGTATGATCTTATTTCTTCACTGATACCCAAAACTCTTTAAACATCATCTTCTATTTTATCTATTTCAGCATTTGTTTCAAATTCCCAATCTCTTTCAACATCATCTTCTGTTTCATCTATTTCAGTACTTGTTTCAAAGTTTTTCCTCAATTTAATCCACCTTTATTGATACCTTTGTTGCTACCTTTGTTATTTTACGAATGTCGTTTTTGTTTCTGCTTCGTAAAACATAGTTGACATCCAACTTTACAATAATAGAAGTTGTTCCAACAATTTAAAACAAAGACAACATGAAAAAAACATACAAAAACTTAAAATTAGTCCCACATGGAACACAACATACATTATCCAAAGGTAAGACATTTTTAGAAAATTTTGTCAAAAAAGGCCAAAAGAACCGCAAAGAACATGAACTAAGAACCCAGGCAAATAGAGAAATGGGGATAGGAAAAACACACACCAGGAGTAAAACTAAAAGCTAACCATAACAAACATTTCGGAGTCTCATATATAGTGGTAACTATTGGCAAATGATTTAGAAACTGGTAAAATATTATATTTTATTATTGTATGGAAGAGGAAACGTAACAATTGTACTCTCATACAAGCATGAATCTCATTTTTTAGAGAAAGAGAAACATTATTCAATCATTCCACTAGCCCAACATGCTTCTTTATATGTTTGGTAAACAACACCTTCATATTTCTTCAAATCTTCATCAGATGTAGGTCCTCTCACTACACCTAGAAGGATTCTCAAGAAATGCAGCTCCCTCTTTGAGTACATCTTCTCCTAGAAATAAATCGCTTCTCTTTCCTGTTCCAAGTAAAACGACTTGGAATCTCCTCATAATTGAGCGTACTCGCATCTGGGTTGACCCTATTCAAATTTAACCAAGCTGTGAACATAGATGCATCACCATCGTCATCACCATTGTCATCACCATCAAAGAAACATAACTTCACCTGTGGAACCTGAAAAGTTAGTTTAAGCTCAGAAACATCAGCCATATGAGTCGTCAAAACCTTTAGGTCAAATTTAAATGAAACCGAAATTGGAGGAAATATATATAGGCCTTACACAATCTATTCAATTAAAATATATCCCCATACATTTACTACTCGTTTTAAAAATTCAAAAAATATCTTTTAGTCAACAATTACGAAGTATGACACTTCGCATTTTCAAAAAGCGATTACCTCTTCAAAGTCAAATCCTATTCAGTACCCTTAAACACACCAAATATAGATGTTGGTGGAAGCAAAACTGTTGTACAAACAACACACTAATGAAAAGAATCAGGTCAACAATTAAACCTACACAATAATGGCATTTAAGTACTATTCTGTTACAAAGAAACCAAAGGGTCGAGAAATACACACAACGACAACAAGGAATTGAATACCAATATTAAAGCCCAAATAAATACCAAATCATACCACCAACATGAGAGACATGCAGTATGTAGGAGTATAAAAACCATCCGCCCAAGCATAGAAACCATTTACAACACATACAAAAAAAGAAAAACATTTACACACTATATCAATCACTGAACCAGTGGAATATATACTATATGCAATGTACTCTGCTCTAATTCCTACTCAAACAAATCCTCGAAACAACCTCCATCTCAAACTCTCAAGGCCACATCGAGGAGAAAATGACATCACCTATATCATCCCGTTCACACACGAGCAAATCTTACATCCCACTAATAATCACTTCAAAGAGATCACCAACTTCTACCTCACATTCCATGATATTGACGCAGCAACATCAGGTAGTTTAATCAATATTTTGACAGATTTTATACACTCAACAATTGTATTACTTGGAGAGGAAAGTACACAAAAAATAGAAGTTTACCTCGAGATCGAAGATAACAACCCAAATGCAGCAACAAGGCTAGATGTGGAAGTGCTAATAGGTGAGCTAGAAACTACCCAGACCCAAGTGAGAGAAGAAGAAGAGAGGGAATGCTCAATATGTCTGGAAAATCTTAAGAGAGAAAGTACCATAAACACTCTACTATGCAATCACAAATACCACCATGACTGTATTGCAAATTGGTTATGTTTCATTACAACATGCCCAATTTGTAGAAGACAATTACTTTAATCTTTACTACATTCCTTTTTCCAATAATAAATCATGAATAATACCACTTTATTACTCCAAAAAAACAAAAGCACTATACATTATGGCAATACCAATAACCGAACTCAGTTATAGACTATCAATTTAAAATATATTGTACAAAATGACATCTGAAGCAAGATAACAATTAAAGAGTTACGAAATCTAGAATTAAAACCAAACACATGACAAACAACAGAGAAGGAAAACACTATTGGAAGTGTAAAATAAACAGGTTATAGGAAAAAAAAATCAACAGACGCAGAAACGACAGCCTATTAGTTGATAACAATTATACACTGGCAAAGTCATTAAAATATTCAAAACCCCTCTACTAATAACCATACGATGATACGACCATAAGTAAGCAGATTCAAAATTTGAATCAGTAATCAAAAAAACAAATGCTCAGGAACCATGATTTCCTCATACGTTACATTATTAACCTTTAGGTCAGCACCTATATTTAAATTTACAACTATTACATCATACTTACTTCCTCATTTCCTTGTCCTAAAAATCTTACAATTCTAAGTTCCTTTGAAGTTTAAAATTTAGAGACCAAAAAAACACTAAAAATAAAAAGACAAACTTAAAAACATCGTAGTTGGAAGGGGTGGGGAAACAGATTAAATCAGACACTCCGTCAGTCTCACCCATGGATGCTAAGAGAACACGAGAAAGAAGGAGAATTATCATTGCCCAGAAAAAAATTAAAAAGGGGAGACTACAACCAATAACCACTAATTCTTCCAAATCAAATACTAATGGTACGCTTCATATTTAGTTTTTAAAATGTTTCCATGGTTCCCACTTAAGTACTTAGCTTCATATCTGATCTATCAATGAATTAGGTAAGATACCAAAGCGGAGACAAAAATCAGTCAAAACTCCAGCATTACCAAAGCGGAGACAAAAATCAGTCAAAACTCCAGCATACCCTACAAGTAAGCCTCTTTCAAACAATGATCAACTTCGCTTAAACAATGCTTAACTAATCTAGCCGTCACCTACATTCGCAAACCCATTTGTCTAACAAATGCAGACATCATAAAAATTAAAGAGGTGGATAATTTGAGATCAGCTGGTGGGAAAACAACATATGGTAATCCTTAACATATACCTCAGTTAAATAGCATCATATTGACAGTCCTCACATTCTTATGTCCTAAACAGAGTTAGGCCAGTCATCAAGCTCAAAACGACGGTCACTCAAATCTCGCAAAAAACCATCAGAGGGTAGCAAGCTAACAGGCAGGAAACGTCAGGCGCCCAAACCTGCAATCACTAATGGCCAGAGAAAAGATAAGCTTAATTTAACAATCCAGAGTCTTACCAATTCCTTAAATAAATAACTAAATATTCTTACACATGCATCACCAGCTAAAAGGCGTCGCCGCCTACCACCCTCATTCGATTTGGTTGAATGTCCACACTGCAGTTCACTTATGTGGCATGCTGAAAGCACAACGAAAACTAAAGACAAAAGCAAATTAACCTTCTCCCTTTGTTGCCATGGTGGACGTGTGTGGTAAAGGAGACTCCATATTTCCTAGACAGACTGCTTAAAACATCTGCCAATTTCCGCCAGAATATAAGAGTGGCTAACTCAGCATTTGCATATACCTTTACGGGAGCCAAAGTTGACGACTCCGTAAACAATAAACCGGGTCCATACACATATAGAGTTCATGGCCAAAACTGCCACCGTCTTGGATCTATGCTACCTGCAGCAGGCGATGAACCAAAGTATTCTCAGATGTATATTTTTGACACGGCCAATGAAGTGAAGAACAGAGTAAAGTCGGTCACCAGAACGGAATCATCGAATTTCCTTGACGAGGAAACCGTTTCCGGATTGATGGAGATGCTTGACAGCACAAGTGCACTCATTAAAATATATAGAGCCGCCAGAGATCATTACGAGCTTCACAAACCTACGGAGTTGTCTATAAGATCGGTGGCCCAAAGGCACCGTGGGAAGCAATATGATTTGCCAACCTCCGATGAAATAGTTGGACTAATTGTAGGTGATCTATCTTCCACAACAGGGGGTAGAGATGTCATCGTCCATCTCCAATCAGATGACCTTCAAAGAATAACCGAGTTACATCCACTTTACATGGCTCTACAATACCCTTTGTTGTTCCCATACGGCGAAGATGGTTACCACCCAGATATACCATATGCAACTAGAACACAGAAGAAGGCTATCAAAAGGGAATGTGTCACCATGCTAGAGTTCTACGCCTATCAAATACAAAAAAGATTATTACAAGGTACCACTCTCATCAGATCTGGACGTCTTCTCCATCAATACGCCGTTGACGCATATATGGCAATAGAACAAGAAAGGATGGGCTGGTACAGACGAAACCAGAAAACCTTAAGGGCTGATGTTTACCACAACATATGTGATGCTATTGACAGAGGGGATAGTGACACCATGAAAGTGGGACGCAGAATAATACTACCTTCATTTTTCACTGGAGGCCCAAGATATATGGCACAAAATTACCAAGACGCGATGGCAATTTGTAGAACATTTGGGAATCCCGACTTATTCATCACTATGACGGCAAACCCGAATTGGGAAGAAATCAAAGAGTATCTGCAATGTTGCGGTAATTGAATCTCGTGTTTTTAAGATGAAGTTAGAAGCTCTGGTGGCTGATCTTTGGGATGGGGATTTCTTCGGCGAGGCCAACTCAAGTAAGAAGCTATCTTTAAAATTAATAGCAATTAAACAAGTTCTGGAAAAATAACCCTCAATGTATTTCAATGTAGTGGTGTACATATTTGGGTTGTCGATTAAAACTACACGAGAAAACTCAGAAACATAAAACGAAACACAAACCTGATACTAATATAATTATAAGAATAAACAAATACCAACTCTTTCTCAGTAAGAGAGTCACCATTTATATTTTGTATGAAATTTTTTAAAGACAAATATATATATATATATATATATATATCTGTAATATTATTATTATTATTATTATTATTATTAGTTTACCCAATTGACCAAATATTTTGAATACATTATTCAATAAAATTACTTCAAATTTAAAATGATCAAAAACCAGTAATATTTTTGCATATAGGTAACCACAGTTTTAAGATATGGTTAACTCGTTAGTGTAAATGTAATTTCCCACAGTTTCATATACTTCTAACATCCAATCTTTCAAAAACACTTTCAAATAAAACACACATTACTAATTCAAATAAAATATCTCTGCATTTCCTCCAATAGATGTTTTCTAGAGGCTTTACAGTAATGGATTAAACAAAGTTATACTATTCTACTTATTTTATTCCTCAAGTAATCAGTTAGACAACTAGCAATTTACACAATCTTTTGACGATGTTTTAACAGGGCAAAAACCAGTTCGAAATAACAATACTAATGCTCCTAAAATTCATATTGCAGTCGTATACACCATCGAGTTCCAAAAGCAGGGCTTGCCTCATGCGCATATCTTGGTGTGGCTGAGAGATGATATGAGGAATCCTACCAATACAGACATAGACAAAATAATCTCCGCTGAGATCCCCGATGAGAACAACGATCCTGAAGGTTATAAATTGGTCGAGCAGTTTATGACGCAGGGTCCATGTGGCAAAGATAATCCAAATTTGGCATGCACTGAGAATGGCTTATGCACGAGAGGATTCCCAAAACCATACACATATAAAACAGAGTTCGATGACAAAGGTTTTGTGACCTACCGACGACGGCGTAATTCAACGAACTACAATACTAAAGGGGGTACACAGTTAGATAACCGATTTGTTGTCCCACACAATCTTCCATTGCTTAAAAAGTACAAGGCGCATATCAATGTGGAGTGGTGTTGCAAAACAGAGGCAATAAAGTATTTGTTCAAATATGTAACCAAGGGAGTTGACAAGGCGACCATTGTTGTAGGAAGGAAAAAGGAACTACTGGAGAAGCTGGTTGCAGCAACCAAAATATTGAAGACATAGACGAGATAAGAAAGTATCAAGAATGCCGTTATCTATCAGCATGTGAGGCTATGTGGCGCATCTTTGCCTTCGACATTCATTATAGCAAACCAGCCGTACAACGCCTTACTTTACATTTACAGGACCAACAACCTGTTACATATAGTGCAGACCAAAGTCTTGACAATGTAATCTCACGGCCTGGTATTGACATAACCATGTTCACAGAGTGGATGAAGACGAACGAAACAGACCCTTTCGCACGTACATTAACATATGCTCAATTCCCACTATGGTATGTGTGGAATACAACCCCAAAAATGTGGATAAGAAGAAAGCAAGGTCACACCATCGGCAGGATTGTCAACATCGATCCAACAGTAGGTGAGCTGTACTACTTGAGACTGCTTCTAGGCGTGGTCATAGGACCAACAAGTTATGACGATATATTAACTGTCGATGGAATCATTTACGATGACTTCAAAGGTGCGTGTTTGGCCAGGGGTATGCTTGATGGAGACAAAGAATGGGTAGAAGCATTAGAGGAAACTCGTCAGTGGGGTTTCCCATGCCAGTTGTGTAGTCTCTTTGTCACACTCTTAATCTATAGTTATCTTAGCAGCCCATTGAATTTGTGGAACCACTCTTGGTTGTATATGGCAGAGGATATTGAGCACACGTAACGAAAAAAACTGAAACTCACCAAACTCCACCTCACAGAGGAGCAGCTAAAGAACTACACATTGCTAGAGATTGAGAAAATCCTGCAGCAACACGACAAAATACTTTCAGATTTCCCAGACATGCCTATGCCAGACAAAGAGCTGATGAAAGAGCTGAATAATTCATATCTTATGGAAGAGCAAGGTTACGATAAAGACGAACAACAAACAGAGCATGATCGTTTATTTGTGAGTTTGAATGAAGAACAGAGATTGGTCTTCCATGCAGTGATGGACTCCATTGAAAATGGAGATGAAAGATTCTTCTTCCTTAATGGACCAGGGGGGACTGGTAAGACGTACTTATACACAACATTAATAACAAAGTTAAGAGCAATGGAAAAGGTTGTATTGCCCGTTGCATCTTCAGGCATTGCAGCTTTGCTTCTCCCAAGAGGGCGCACAACCCACTCAAGCTTCAAAATCCCAATAACCATGCATGAGCATTCTATGTGTGAAATCAAAAAAGGATCGATGCTTGCTGAGCTGTTAAGGAAAACAGATTTGATCATTTGGGATGAGGCACCAATGACTCATCGTTTTGCATTTGAGGCGGTTGACAGAGCATTGCGGGATCTTCTTGCGGAAGATGATCCCAAAGCAATGCACAAACTTTTTGGGGGGGAAGACGGTATTACTTGGTGGCGATTTCAGACAAATCTTACCCGTTATATCAGGAGGCAGTCGTCAAGACACGGTCTTAGCAACAATAAACTCATCATATCTGTGTGATTCATGTAAGTTCTATAGCCTAACCCAGAATATGCGTTTAAAAGTGGATGAGATTAAATTTGCTCAATCGGATACTTCAAGTTGGGGATGGAACAACGCCAAAAAAAAAAAATAGAGATAGCTACGACGAGGTTGGCGACATCAAATTTAATGGAAAACTACTCCTACAAAACGGCGAGAAACAGATTGCACAATTAGCGACTGATGTATATCCGGATTTCAAGACTTCGTATCTATACCGAGAATACATTACAAAGAGGGCGATTCTAACTCCAAAGAATGACACTGCTCACGAACTGAATATGTTTCTCCAAGACAAAATCCCAGGTGACGCAAATGAATATTTGAGTGCGGACAGTATTGAGATGGATGGGGATTCAAACGACTCAGATGAACTGCTCTACCCTGCAGAATTTTTGAACTCCCTCAAAGTATCAGGTTTGCCAGATCATTGTTTGAAACTAAAAATAGGGTCTCCAATTATGCTTATACGGAATCTGAATCAGAAAGAAAGATTTTGCAATGGAACCAGGCTAATAATGACACGATTGGGAACCAGAGTAATTGAAGCAGAGATCTTAACTGGTACAGCAGTTGGTAACAAGGTGGTCATCCCAAGGATAATACTATCTCCACCTGATCAGAAGTGGCCATTCAAATTAAAAAGACGACAATTCCCTCTACGTTTGAGCTACGCAATGACTATTAATAAAAGTCAAAGCCAAAGTTTGGAACAAGTTGGCTTATATTTACCAAAACTCGTTTTCAGTCATGGAGAATTGTATGTGGCGCTATCACGAGTAACATCAGAAGGAGGATTGAAGGTCCTTAACATGGAGGAGGAGGCAACACATACAATTAAAAACATTGTATACAAAGAAGTATTCAACAACGCAACCACATATAGGTAACAGCAGGTATCCTCTCAATCACAAAGTAAGCTATGTTGTCATTTCACACTTCTGCTTCATTCCCTCTTTTTAACCAAAAAACGAGCTAAATCATGCTTAGTTCGTATGAAATAATTGCAGAAATGCGTAGTTCATCCGCAGCTCCATCCAACAGTAATTTTAGAAAGAGGCTTCACGAAAACTAAAGATAGGAAATAAAACGAGAGAGCCCAGCTACAAACCAACGACATTGTCCATCTGGTATGAAATCCTTCTCTTCACTCTTTGTTTTAATAGAGACTCTATTAGTTTGTTTTGGAAGCTTCGACGGACAACGGAGGAGGGAGAGATAAAAATACACATTAGCTTTGAACAACACACACCATCAAGAGACAACAGGCATCACAAATAAATAGAGGTATCCTTCCTAACAATAATATATTTATACTGAAAATAACCAAAAACCAAATTTAAATTCAATAAATATGACACATAGCTCTCCCAGATTGTCAACTAAAAGGAGGACCAAAGCAACAACATAGGGAACGATGTCAAGCAATGGAAGACAAATGAAGATGAAGATCATCAAAGGCATGGGAAAAATTACTCCACAGAAAGTATCCTTCACATGGGGCACACCCAAAGTATCCGTATCCTAAAATTATTTTTCTATTCATACTTAACTTCATATTTAAATCCATATTTAACTCCCATATCCCCATATTGACACTTCACTTTATATACTTTGTACATGTACCAATGTATTGTTTTCCTCCTGAGGATACACTCCTACTAGATATACTACTACATGGAGGATACATTACTACATTATCCTCAACCATTACTTGAAGTCAAGGCACACCAAAACTGTTACGCAAAGGTTTATTACATGATTTCTATTTCGTAGGAAAATCATTATAATGTAAACCACACCGGAGGCTTTTTCCGGCATATTATAGTTGATGTTGAGAGGTGAGTCTCTCTCCAGACGTAGCGGTTGCCACCGTGAACTGGGTTAACAAAGGTACATGTTTTCAAGAAAATCAACCAAAAATAGTTTCGAATTAGGGGAGAAAAAATAATAACATAAACAATCATACGAGATACAATACAGCAAAATATAATCCACAAAATAATATTATTACAACCAATCTAACCCACGCAATGCGTGCGATTTTACCTAGTATATATATACACACAACTTTCATGTAAAACAATTAAACACCTTTGTTTGATATTACAAAAAACCAAATATTCTTTAGTTTCTAACACAAGAAATTACATTATAGGGATTTGGGATTTATCCAAATGAAGAAGTTTCCTCTAATTTTTTACTTGCTCTCTTTCTCACCACAGCTAAGTTTTTAGGCCAAAATGAATTAAATTTAAATTTAAATTAAAAATAGTCCAACTGCTTAGCTTTGACCATAGCATAATTATTGTTTCTCCTTTTTTCTTATTATTATTTTTTTTTTTTAATTTTGTAGGGTTTCGTGTTAAACTTTCTGATTTCAATAAATCAACAAATTTTACAATGGTCCTTCGTTATGTCTTTTGGACCACCGTTTTGACTTCATTCCCCCTAGCTAATTCCCTTACTCATTTTTTTCTCCCATTTGATTTGCCATTTATATTTTTTTTTCTCTTCCCTATTAAGTAATACTAATAAGAATTATTTATTTTACCCAAAGTATATATCTTTTGTCCCCATACTCTGGCTCTATGTGTCTAACACCTTTTCTTCTTATTTTTTCATTGTTGCTTTGGAATACATCGAAGACGAATCAAAACCATCATATCCCCTATATGGTAGCCGACAATAATTACTGATTTCTCCAATTTTTCTAACCATGGGTTCAATATTAACAAAATATATAATATTATTGTGGGCAGATTTTAAAATCAAACGTAATAAAAATATATATATATATTAAGACCTTTAAATAATGCAGACTACTATGTTTGCCCTTTTTCTCTCATTCATGCACATTCTCTATATTATTATAAAAGCGTGGAATTATCTGCGTATATGCCATTGCCAAAATGCTTTAATGGTTTAAGAGAATTTTAAACAATGGTTTAAAGAAAAAGTTTAGTGGTCGATTAGACGGTAACTAATATAAATTATTTAATCATCAGCTTTGTCAAAGACACACGAGTTGCGTATGTTATCTATAATATTTGACTAGACGAATGATACAAAAAGCTACCTAGGTCATATCATTGATCAGAGTAATCACATTCCAAGGCGTTTATTAGTGAAACATTGTTATAATTAATCAAGCAGAGTTATAACTTTTCATCAAACACAAATTTATTTTTCTCTAAATACTGTGATATAATCATGTTACTTGTTAGTTTGATATTTTCAAATTGGGAATCAATCGTAAAAACTGCTATGGATGGAATAAAAGTCTAACCGAATGTTCAAGTGTCAAAATTGTTAGTACTATAGTATTATTATTCGGTGATAAATAAATGAGAAGAAAAAAATGGAAGGAAATGATAAATAATACATTAAATGAGCCTGGCAGAGACAAATAGCTCCAAGAGAAATTGAATGAGTAATTGACTGTGGAGAAGGTCCATGATTCATGGCTTTTACCACAATCAAAAACATTCAATAATTCTCTTTGTTTTTTTTTTAAAAAATATTATTATAAAACTTTGTTCATATGTATGTATATGTAAGATAATGTAACCCAACTGGCTTTTTGGACTATAAAACCATAACATTCTCTTTTTTTTTTTTTCTTTTGTGTGGAATTTTTTTTGGAAAATCTTACCTAACCATATACAATTGTATATAGATTTGGCGATTGTTAAAACTATTATTATTTTTCTATTGGGTCAATTTTTCTCTTCACCCATTGATTGAACTCAATCATAGAACAAGGCAAATTCTTTACGATGATTAAAAAAAGTAATATAAAAAGGTGTAATCCATATGAAACACCTAGAGAGAACATAGAAGAATTAACTTTTCACACCTATAGAATAACACAAAACAAAAGTGAAAGAGAGTTGTTTAAAAGTGTGTGATTTGGGAATGGTTGGGCCACAATAACAATAACTAATATATACTATAATGTAATGGATAGAAATAGACTTGCATGGTTATGTGAAAAGGTTTAGATTGGTGAGTGCATAATTATTGGAAGTAGGACCAAACAACTCTTTGACTTTTCATCCTTAACGATTGGCATTAGATTTGATATGTTTTCTTCTTAACATAGCCTCTTCCATTCTTTTCTTATCCACGTAGATGGGATCTTCCATTGTAGTGTATTTGATTTGGTTCAGTAAGCAATTTTATTGAGCTTTTTCACTTGACGAGAAAAGAATCCTTTCGATCTCATAAGTTTTCTTCATTATCAAAGATTAAAGATTGGGAAACCTAACAAAAAGATGAGTTTTGCATCTTATTTTTTTTTGGGGAAACCCCTCATCAGAGTTAACAAGAGAAAAAAACAAAAAAGATAAGAGAATCTTGAACATTCACATCTGAAAATGTAGCAACAATTTTTTTTCATCACTAACAAGAAGAAAAAGATTGAAAAAGCAGAGCCCCAACTTCTTCACAGTTCCAGAGAATCCCTGTCCAAAAAAATTTCAGAGTGTGAATTAGGACTCAGAAGAATGAGAATAAAGGATCAAATCAGAAGAAACAAAATCATTGAAATGTTGAGAATCTTAGACAAAAATACATTTAGGGGTCTGTCTTTAGAACAGAGAGACACTCATTGGTGTCAAATCATATTGGCAATATACACAATGAACAAGTAGTAAAGTAGTGAACACATAAGAACGATATGAAAAAGGAAAGAATCACACAAGCATGCAAGAATACTCAATGGCAAGTGAGAACTAGAAGGTCCAAGGGAATCTTTTCTGTAGCTGTTGTGACATAAATATCTGTATATAAATATCCACCAGATCAACAAGTGTATCTCTCTTGCAGAATCAATAAAGCAGAAGATGTTCAGGCAAAGGTAAGTAAGTGGTTGGTGCTGTAATTTTGCAATACGTCTTAAGAATTTACAAGTAACACAAAGTGACTGTACCTACTCTTAGCCCATGAATATCTGAGACACAATTTACAAGTTCACTAAAGATATAGATCTAACATAAGAAGTTCAAGGCCTAGAAGGGTGAGAGCATAAATCGACCAAAAAAGACATAGTCTAACGAATTGAGTTATGTCTAGTTAATCAGTGAAACACTATTGTATCCATCTAGGGGTCCGCAGCACAAAGTGGACTGTAACAACTGCTAACCATGATATCTGAGACACAATTTACAAGTTCATAGAACATAGAACAATTTGTAAACTGAAAAAGATTAAAGTCTAACGAATTGAACTGTGTCCTGTTAACCAGTGTGAAACACACTTAAAAAAATCCTCTTTTTAATAAACAAGTACCTAAAGGTTTCAGGAAACTAGTGCTACTGAGTACTTAAAGACAAATATATTAAGCTTTGAATGAGAAGGAAACAACACGGAACTCTTTTAAGAATAATAAAACAAAATCTGCAGACAATCTAGTCAATGATAGATATCATAGAGATGGTTTCAATCTAGACATTTCACTATAACATGATTGATACAGCACGAATGTGATTGTAGTGTACAAGAAACTTGTTCAAGAAATAGAATCCAAATGTGCTCAATGTTGTTTGTTCACACGAGAGGCAAAACTGGGGCAATCACAGTGAGAAAATGGAGAAATCACATCTCAAAACCAAGATAATGCATTAGCAATCCCATTTATTCCCTACGGAAACCCTAAATCGAACATGTTGCAGAGGAAACAAACCAATCGAATCGAATCGAGCACACAAAAAACATACACACAAGTTTCCGATTAAACCAAAGCCAGAAAGAGTTACATAGACTCACCTGAATCTGGAATCGTCAAATCGGAGAAGGAATCGAATCGAATCGAGGGGCTAAGCATTAGCAGTTTTAGGGATAAGAGGAACACCGCTCCCTTGTACTTTATTCTTTTTAGCCAAAGCTTCTTCCTCACGGATCTTCTTCATCGCGAGCATCCTCTCCATGACAAGCTCGTACTCGCACTTCTCGTAAACGTGACGCTCGTCTTCGCATTTCCACGGGAGGAAGAACTCAGCCTGACGACACTTGTTGAGAGGAATCAACAGATGAGCGCACTGATCTCTTGAACCCAGCGGTATTTTAGCTGCAGACATCTCTTCCTGCGTTGCGATCATCTTCTTCGATGAACCTGGAACCTCCATTTTTTTTTTTCTCGATCCCCAAACCTCAAAACAAACAACAACAACAATACTCTGATTCTTTTTTTTTTTCTTTCACTTCTCCGATTTGATTTGACCCGGAGATAGTCAGATTCTTTTGTTCCGGGTCATTTTAAATGGGCTCATTTGTTTTTCAAAGCCCAAAACTAATAGCCATTTGATTAAGCTTTTTGCATACTTTCTCTTTATTTAGTATTCCGACCCTGGATTGTGTATAATATTGCAAATGCGACTTGAACTTTTTTAATTTCAAAGAAAAAAGTACACAATTGTTCTGGTAGATATTGGACAGTACACAGAACAGATACAAACAGTTACAGTTGAAAGAAACAAGCTTTTGTATGTAATGAAAGGAGAGGAAAAAAAGACAACAACATTACTACGAAGCTTTCTTCTGCTTATACCTAGCAGCAGAGAAGTAGTAAACCGCCATGTTCACAAGGCTAAGACCAGCCAAAAGCCAGAAGAAGTAATCAAGATGACCCGAATTGAGATTATCTGAAATCCAACCTTGTTGGCCATTCATTGTTGTGAAATAAGTCACGAGTGTGAGGATCAACGAGCTCAAGTAGTTCCCAAGAGCATTGGTCAATAGAGCCAAGGCACTGCACAAGCTTCTCATTGCGTCAGGAGATTGGTCGTAGAAGAATTCTAGCTGACCGATGAAGTAGAACACTTCACCTGCACCGAGAATGAAGTACTGCGGTATCTGCCATAAGACGGATATCGGAACAGGAGCTCCAGACTCGACTAGTCCGAGGTCGTTGGCCATATGGAGACGGATGATTTCGACAACGGCTGCAGCTGCCATACAGAGAACAGAGACAAATAGACCGATTCCCATTCGTTGTATCTCGGTGAACCCTTTGTCTACTCCTGTGAACCGTCTTGCAAAAGGAACGATGAACCGGTCGTAGAGCGGGACCCAGATGATAACACTAGCGGTGTCAAATGTCCCGAGTGCTGCTGGAGGAAGCTGGAAAGATCCAATTTTGCAGTTCATGGCACGGCCTTGTTGAACAAACATTGTTGACATTTGTGCGTATACAGCTGAGAAAATGATCCCGGATGCCCAGATTGGGAACATTCGAATCAGAATCTTAAGTTCTTCAACTTGGGTTACAGTGCATAGTCTCCACGAGTTGGAAAAATCTCCAGACTTTAACTCTTCTTCTGAGATAACAGCAGCTTTGTCAAGATACCTGCATCATACCGGTTACCTAGTCAAACCAAGAAACGCTATACGTTCATGGAAAGAAAATGAAGCGGATTGAAAGTTTTTTACTTGCTATCATTGGTATGTTCGATCTTTCTACTTCCAGCAATAGCAGAGTTCTTGTCTTGTGTTTCATACAGAAGCGTGGGGTCTTCAGGGACTTTGACAGACGATTTCCGGAATGAAGCAACCACGACTTGTGAAATCCGAGTTATAGGACTTCCTCCAGGCTTCTGAAACCTATAAAGCGGTGTGCCAAAGAAGAAACTTGCAATGGCGAGTCCCATGAACACGGTTGGTATCCCAAAACCTAAACCCCACCCGCGATTCTCTTGAATCCAAACTAAAAGACTAGATGACACAAGTGCTCCAATATTGATGGAAAAGTAAAACCAGTTGAAGAATGAAGCTTTTCTAACACGTTCACGCGAGTCCGTGTCATCAAACTGATCTGCACCAAAGGATGAGACACACGGTTTGATACCTCCAGTGCCAAGGGCGATCAGGTAAAGCCCGCCAAAAAACATTGCATACTGAGCTGGCGTTGCTGATGGACAAAAATCACCAATGCATTCCGCTGGCTTCAATGCTGGAACTGAAGCTGAAAGAGTAAGCGCCGACATCCCCTAAACGAAAACAAAACCAATCAGTAACCAGAGCAAGCAAACCAAACTTTAAGTCGATTGTGAAATCAGTAAACTAAGATAGTTGCTCTCTAACCAACATACAGAATCAATCAGTAACCAGAGCAAACAAACCAAATTTAAGTCAATTGTGAAATCAGTAAACTAGGATAGTTGCTCTCTAACCAACATACAGAGCTATAATATACTCAAATCAGTCCTAGGGTGGAATGGAATATGTCTTGGCTCACAAAATCACAACAAGTCTGGCAAAGCCATTGTTGCAAACAAACATGTTTCTTAAGAAAAAAACACTTACGATGAAATAAATCCCGGAGAAACAAGCGATGGTCCAGTATCTTCCCCAGTAAGCATCGGCTAAGATAGCTCCAATGAGAGGAGTGAGATAACAAGTCCCTTGCCATGTAGTAACGTTTGTAGCAGCGGAAACGTTTCCTTGATGTAGCTTAGTAGTGAGGTAAGTGATAAGATTCCCAGCAATACCATAGTAAGCTAGCCTCTCACAACATTCATTACCAAGAATGAAAGGACAAGCTTTCCAGTTCCCTGTCTTCTCCTTTAATGGTGGGTTCCCATTAAAGTCTACTGAACCATCTTCAGCATACAATTTCGCTTCCTGGTTTCAAAACAAAATCACAAAACATTGGAATCATCACCTAAATATTAAAAACGATCATAAGAACAACACTGGGATCAGATAAAACAGTGATTACCCAGAAACTATCTCAATAAACCCAGAAATGTAAAGCATAAGATCAATCTAANATTTTTTTTTTTTTTTTTTTTTTGTTGGGGAATTCACCAAAATACTAAAACATGCGAAATCAAAATTAGCTAAACCTAATTGATCAGAAATTGAACAAACCTGTAAAACTAAACCTTCTTCGATGAGAGGTCTTTGCTCTTCTTCGATGGAACCCATCGTCTGTTCTCTTCGCTACGAAACCAAATTTAGATTCCTTACGTCAAAGCAAGCTATCTCTATATACTCTTTATTGTATTTCTCGGAAGACGTGACGCCTTTTTTATTTTACTTTTCCCGGCGACTTTTTTTGGAATCTAATTGGAAATAAAAATCAAAACTGGATAAATAAGCAACTAAAATGTTGAAAAAAAAAGCGACTAAACTAAACTGAATCTAATTGGAAATTTTAATTATAATGAGTTTATGACGTATAAGATAGAATTGTGGATCGATTTATCCATGTCAAAGTTGTTTGTAAAAATATGAATTTAATTTAAAAATAGCCAACAATATTCAGAAATACAGTATACAATTTTAAAGAGAAAATTCATAAATGAAATAAACCAAAAAAAAAAAATCCAAAACTTACATTTTGTTTAATTGGAAAAAAAAACAATCAAAACTGGACAATAAATAATAAAAACTGGAATTTTTTACGATTTTTACTGTTTTATTTATTTTTATGACGTACAATAGAATTGTGGATTGATTTGTCCATGTTTTTTGTTCAAAAAAAAAAAAGATTTGTCCATCAGTCCATGTCTCAAGTTGTTGGTAAAATATGATTTCAATTTAAATATAACCAAAAATATTTTGAAATATACTTTAAAAGAGAAAATCGCAACACCTGGAGATAAACCAAATATATATTACAAACAATATAAACAAAAGAAATAATAATGTATAGTATTATAACTTTATGAAGGAATAATAATGTATTAAGAAAGATATAGACAATTTTTTTTAGTTTAGATTTTTTATGCCTCCAAGTACCTAAAGAAAGAAAATGATGATTTTTTCATAAGAATAAAACAAAGAATTTTAAAAAGGATTAAGAAAGAAAAAATAATAAATAGGTTATGAATAATTTATCAAATACCAATGAAGAAAGTGAAATTAAACGGCATTAGCAAGAATTGTCGTCTCTTCCCATTATATCACTAATTTTGGTCCACATATATAAAAAGTAAAAAGACATACTAAACGGTAATTGTATGACAATTATGCTTCATCTTTTATTTTGTATTGTATGAATTTGTATACTAATCGTTATTTTAACTCGTTCTTCGTTGTCTCAATTTTCATGGACAGTATATTCTCTACATTAAAGTTTAATTTTATAGAATTATTGCACAACGTTATTAAAAAGATATTTAATGTTTAGTTATAAATGTATTATTTATTCATACTAATCCATTTTTCATAACCAAGTGAATTAAGAGATGATAATGGTTTAGGGTTCGATAACAAGTGAAATAGAGTATATATAGATTCAAGAGAAAATAGATAACAAGTGAAATAGAGTATATATAGATTCAAGAGAAAATAGAACCATGGATGATGCAGACCACCTCAAGTAATTATTATTAATATTAACAGTTACTGTTATGCGACGAAATATAATTTATCATGTTACATATTGTATACTCTAACCCACGATAATGAAATATATATATATATATATATATATATATATATTTATTATAGTTTTAATGTTGTTAATTTACTACCTACTCACTATTCAGTTTAACTTTTTTCAGCCAAAATAGTGTTTAATTTATTTGATAATCATCTAAATTGTTTTTTTTATTGAACTACGTTCGTTAGTCTGTTAATGAGGTTTGTTCTTGTTTTGTGAGTCTGTTAGTTTGTTAAGGCATGTGTTAATTAATTTACCTGTAGAATTATTGGTTGTTAGTTAATTCAGTTAATTTCTGCTTACTGCTTACATCTTAGAGTATTATAGAAACCATAAATGTCGAATAATCAAGGGCAAAAGATTCCAAAAAAATATCCCACATTTTATTATATTAATTGTAATTACATGAATGCATATTTAATTTATATATATATATATGTAAAGAATGGACATGAAATGCATATTTAATAGCGAAAATACACCAGTTTAACACAAATTTAGGGGAAAATAACTAGAATAACTCTCAATCTGATTGGAAAACTAGATTAACCCAACATTTTTGTATAATGACCAAAAAAACTTTGTTTTATTTTTTTAATTAATCATAAAAAATTAAAAAAATATATAAAAAGGAAATAGGGTAAAAAGAAACAAAATCAATCGAACATTTTTTTCCACATCACACGACCTCTTCCTTCTCCCGCATGGGCAAACAAAATCAATCCCACATTTTTTTGTGAAGTCTGCTAAGAACACAAAGATCAACAAAAACAGTTAACTCAGAATCAACTGTATTTAGGCCTAGCTCTGATATTTACTATCTTCTGGAAGCATGGCCGAGTGATAAAATTATTTTGGACACTAATGTTGATTCGCAAAAGACTAATGGATCCAGGGTATTTTTTCTTAACTAGGTTAATTGTTATAACTTTTTGAAAATCAGTAGTCATTACTTTACTAATTATGTCAATACATAACTCTTTAGGCTGCAGGTAGAGATGAATTCGATGACAGATAGGTGATGTATGCTTGAAAGTTGACAATACATAACTCTTTAGGCTGCAGGTAGAGATGAACTTGATGACAGATGCGTGAAGATAACATTTTAATGGTTTTTAATTCAATAAAGCATTTCATTTTCTTTATATATTTTGTTGTTGATGTCAAAAAAATATACACATAAATTATAATAGAAATTGACAATAGACAACAAACAGTTACAAATACAAAATAAAAAATAGATATGAAATATTGTTTCATAGAATAATCAATATATATAACAATCATGGAAATATATTAAAGTACAAATGTACCAGCTATTATTTAAATTTAAATTTCAAGTAGTTTAGGGTATTGGAGTATAGGGTTTAGGATTCAATCTCTTCAAACTTATTATCCGTATTAGTCAATTAACAAAATAAATTGCAATAAGATTATTCTTAAATGTATAACATAATCCATATTGTATAAAGTTTGTTTCATTTCTAACAATTATGAATTTATGTCCTTTAAACAATGTAATTGACAGAAATTTAAAAATATTCAAGAGTGATTGTAGAAAAAACAGAATGCAACTTGAAAACAAATATGTCATTATATAATACATATCTCATTACAAAATTCAGAAGAAAAAAAATATGTCATAACATAAAACCGTCTCTTAAAACATAAAATAAATCTGTCACAACATAAAATAAATCTGTAAAGTTATTCTAGCAAATATTTTTCTCTGTAATAAATCTGCTATAACACGACAAATTTTTGGAAACAAAAAAAAATTTGTCATAACATGCTACACCAATGTTTTTACTGTACGTCAAACTAGCAATTTCTATTTTCCAATAAAAAATCTGCTATCACTCGGCAGATTTTATGTAAAATTATAAAAATATGTTGTAACTAAAAAAAATCTGTTATCAATATACGTCAATCTAGCAATAATTTTTTAATCAACAAATCTGCCATGTTATGACAGATTTTTATCGTTTTAACAAAATCTGCAACCACTACAAAAAAAATCGGCCACAAATTATAATTTTTTTTTTGTCATGTATTAGGAAAGTTTGTTGCATCGTCAATAACAAATCTGTCATGAAAAAAAAATCTATGGCAACTATTTTGAATCAGTCTGCCAACTAAAATAAGTCTGCCGAAAAAATCTGCCGTTGACAAAAAAATTTGTTACAAACATATAAATTTGTCACAACTAACGGCAGTTTTTTCGATTTTTTGGTTCCTATCGGAAAAAATCATTAAGGGTATTTTGGTATTTTATTTTTTTTCTAACAAAGCAATAAAAGGTATTTTAGGTATAAAATTAACTCAACTAACTTTTATACTTTACGAGTTAGTTTAGTAATTAATTCCTTAATTTGGGTTAATCCAGTAACTTTCCCTATTTAATATCTCACATTTATATATATATATATATATATATATATATATATATATATAAAGAATGGACATGTAAAAAAAATCCCACATTTTTTTAAGTATCATGCATCAAACTGTAGAAGAACGACGACTGAGATCAAAGGAAGAGAAAGCTTCATTATTAGAAATATAGGTATGCAATAATGTTTAGAGGGGTAAAGGGGTTGGAAACAATTTTTGTCTAGAGCTCAGAAGAAGACGGCAATAATGCTATAGTTCCAAACTGTGATATATACTCTTTTTTGCTCTATATTCATTCATTCACTCCAATGAATTAAAAAAAAAAAAAGAAGAAGAAGAAGCAAGTCATAGAATTTGATATTCATTAAATTTGTTGGATTATAAACATATAAAACTGCCCAGTTTTTATTTCTCTCCAGGAGAAAAAAAAGGCACAAGCCTACAACTCTGCTAAAACTTCAAGGGAAAAGTGAAAGTTGGAAAATAAGGACATACTAAGCCGTACTAACCAGAAAAATACAAATGACAAACTGAAGAGTTAGGATCAAGATCGAGGGCAACAAGATTATCTTGATAGCGAAGTGAAAGGATGACTTTATTGGTGTCCCTAGAAATGGTTAAAGGTATGAGAGACTGCGAGGTGACACCAGCAAACCAAGTGGAAGTAGAATGCAAATCAACTGAGAAGATCCTCTCCCATGTGTTGTCTTCAACTCTCCACCAAAACTCTTGCTTGCAATCTCCCTTCAACTCAGAAATGCAGAGACGACCATCGAGATTGCATAAACCAATCGCGTCACCAAAGGCATCACGGGTAATACAAGGTGGGGTTGGGATGACTTGAGATATCTCCGTGTGTATATCAAAAACTATGAGTTTGGTATTTTTTGTTGGATATCCATCTTTATCTCCCGTGAGCCAATAGAGTGATCCGTTTGCAAACACTGGCCTCTGATATAACAAGATATTATGATGATCAAGTGTAGTAGTATTCACGAACCTCCATTTTTTTACCTCTAAATCCAAAACCTCGCACGTAGGAGTAAGGGGAGAAGTATTATACATCCATACTAGTTTATACCTTCCATTAACGCTGTCTTTTCCAAATCCAAAATAAGAAACCGACATGATTGGATCTAGAACAGTATTTGGATCTTGAACTGGCTCCAGCTCTACCTCCGGGCTTGGATTGTATATACAAAGCCGTTGAATTCTCGGTCTGCCCAGACTTCTCGATAGAGGGAGTTCTATGATCATTGTGGTGGCCGGATTTATTACTTCCACTGCTCTTTTAGTGTCGTAGAAGCAGACGACCATCGCAGCTCTCGGAAATCTCGAGAAACCCCTTAAATCCTTCGAATCCCAAAGCTTGTTCATCTACCACAGAAGGTGACGCCTTCTCCAGGGCAACTGTTTTTAGAAAGAGAGTGTCTTCCGTACGTTCTTTAAAGTCATCACAGGCAAAAAGGAGTTTGCACCCTTTGCTTTTCTCAACAGCCATGTGTCTTTCCCCGAAATCTCTTGACCTGATCAGAGTTCTCCACTCTTTCGACACAGTCTGGAATCTCATGAGCGGTCTCACCGGAAGCTTCATCATGATTTCCTCGACGAAGACATCGTTAGGTATATGAATCTTCTCAGACTCTCTTCGTCTTTGTTTGATTTCTTTTCTTGCAGACAAAGCAACTTGTTTGATCGTAAGGAGTTTCTGAGTTTTTTCCACCGACTTCATGTCTCTTCTTCTTACTCTCGTGAATTCAATGTGAGCCGAATTTATAAAATTTTGTCTCCCACGTCTAAATTCTATAGAAGATTAAAAAAGGACAAATATAAGAATAAGTCTCCTTAAAAAAATAACTCAAAACTTAAGCTCTCCACAATCTCTCAAAATTCTCTCTCAAAACTTATGTCTTATGTCATGCTTCGACTACTCTTTATATAAAGACCAATCCTAATACTATTAGAAAACACTTAAGTTTAGATAGCTCCTAAACTCCTTTGAACCTTATCTTTTATAATAATGAGTTCCTTTATCTCTTTAAACTTAATCCTTCTGAGAGCTTAGTCAAAATGCCCGCCTTTTGTTTGTCCCCGGGAATATGCTCAACCTCTATCAGTTCTTTTGTTAACACATTCTCTTATGAAGTGATACTGTGTGGATGTGTTCGGTCATGAAACAACGGTTCTTGGTAAGAGCAATCGCCGATTGGTGCCTAACACTAATAATAATTGTTAAAAATATGGCTCTCGTAAGTCAAACTGAAGAAAAAAGGTTCTCGTAAGGTTGAGATCCGAGTATCGTGGGGAGAATTATTTATTTCATAATAATTATAAATTCATAATAATCATAAATTCATAATAATCATAAATTCATAATAATCAACTGATATAAAATTAGATCAAATATCTCTAATGAAAAGAAGAAAAAAAAATAATACGATTTATTTAATTATAACCGGTACCTTATGATTGAAATTAGATTGAGTTGTCTATGGCTCAAATTGTAAGTCAAAAGGCACAAAACTAATAACAAATATTTTATATTAGTAAAAGAGAAGTACAAAATTGAATTCGGATCTGGTCAACATTAAAAAAAATCTGAAATTAAACATTCGGATACTTGGAAATTGGATTATTTGTTGGGTATGGATATAAACCCGAAAATCAAAAAGCAATAATTAATATTCATAATACGAATTAATTTTTAGAAAACAATAACTAACCAATATTTATGGAAATCATTCAAGTTGTTACCATAAAAATCAGGCTCTTAAATTCGAAATTGTATCTATAATAAAAACACATTTATTTTAGTTATACAATTTGAGATATTTATGGAAACAATAATCAAATTTTATATTATCAAATCATCATTTATTTCAAATTTTTAGGAATTTCCTAAACAAAACTATGCTTATAAATTCGAAATTACTACATATGGAAAAACGCTTAATTTGAACAATTAATTTGTTTCATAATTATAGTCAAAACTAAACTTAATTGTGTATGACCTCTATATATATCATCTTATTAGAAAACCAAACATCTCCATTGTTTATGAGAGCCTTTGTAGAAAACATCTCATTATCAAGCCAAACAAAAGAGTTTTGTTTACTTTTTTTTGTTATAAGAACATTCATATTTTATATCATTTGTTTGTGAGTAGACTAATCATGTAATTTGTTGTGCAGCTTATTCTAAACAACGCAAACATATCAATAATGATTGCCATGCTCAAGACATTATGCTTTCATTTTTTTTGCCTGATTATTTTTTCATTCTTTTATTTAAATTTTCAAGTTAATATGATAACAAATATTTAAGATGACTCTTTTTGTCTTTTTATCAATGTATATAATTTCTCTTGATAAGATACATGAGATTCATGATGATAATATGTTCTTAGAGATGGATACAATATTTCTTTGTTTTTCATTTTAACTTTGTGCCCACCATTTTATTACTTATCTACATCATATATATTTGAATAAAAAGAAAATTTCCGTTGATTTTTTGGCAGATCGAAGTTCTATGTGTCCTTGCAAGTTGCAACAACAAATTGGCAAGTATGAATTCCAGCTGACATTATATCCAAGACACATGACCAAACAAGATAATCAAATACGTAAAAATGAAATATGTATCAAAACGCTTTGCAAGAATGAATTCCAACCGATATTATATTTTTCTACATTTTTTAATATCTTTTCTCTTTACCTTTTTTTTTTGAGCAACTTAACTCATGTATTAAACACATTATCTATCTTCTACACGTTTTGCCCGTCAAAGAAAAACAAAACAATATTCCAGTGGCAATCACTTATTAATCATAATATTTTATATTATTTATATTAAACTTGAAAACTATACGGTTTATGGAATCATTTAAAGCAAAATAAAATTGCCTCATTTGGATTACATAATATATATAGGCTTTGTATTATTACTTTAAGAATAAACAATGACCAAATATATGTAATAACCTACATTATTAAAAAATGATCCAAAAATATAAGTTGATATATTTTTTTGGATTTAAATTTCTGCTGTATTATAATCCTATATTATAAAGATTTAAAATATCTATAATATCCTAAAAATTTACTACTCAACAACATATTTTAAAAAACTTAATCAAATCTAGCAAATCTAATATATATATATATATATATATATATGATTTAGAATATAGGGTTTTTATAAAAGGGTACAGGTTGGTTTGCAAAACTCATAATCTTATGGTAAGACGGTTAGGATTGATATTTTTATGAATGCGATCATTTATGAGTTGGTCTGTTAAAATATATTGTGACGGTGTATTTTTTGCAAATTCATATTTTTATGAATACAATATTTTAGTGGGTTGTTCCGTTAAAATATACACTATGAGTGTGTATTTCTTACAAATATATATTTTTACGAATGTAATATTTTAATGATTGGTCCATCAAAACATATACTATGAGTGTGTAATTTATAAGCACATATTTTTAGGAATGCAATGCTTTACTGTTGTTCCGTAAAAATATACATTATGATTCTGTATTTTTTACAAATGCAGTCTTTTACGGATTGGTTCGTCAAATATACACTGTACATGCGTATTATTATAAATATATATTTTTGTACAAATAAATGTTTTACGGGTTGGTCCGTCAAAATATATGTTATTAGTGTGTGTTTTTACAAATGCAATCTTCTACAATATTTTATGCATTCCAATTGTTACTACTTACGTATTAACGAATATTCCCCCGCGTTGTAGTGCAGGTCCGATCCTAGTTTTAGTAAATAAAACCTACAGCCAAAACAGAGGGCCATAACTTTTCAATTTGTACCACAAAGACCCTATAACTTTCAATTTGCTTCACCTTACAAATTTTGAAAGTATACACAAGATCCTCCATGACAATAGATATCTTAATCAGAAAAGAAGAGATCAAACCTTTTTGTGAGTGTATTTCACAGAGAAGAAGACAAAAACCGGCAAGTTAACAAATCCAAGACAAACCAAAAGCCAGAAGAAGTAGTCAAGATGGCCATTGTTAATGTTGTCTGAAGGGATCCAACAATCTTTGCCGCTCAAATACGCCACAACCGTAATGATCATCGAGCTCAAGTAGTTTCCTAGTGTGGTAGTGAGAAGAGCCCAAGCACTACACAAGCTTCTCATTGAATCTGGAGACTGCTCATAGAAAAACTCGATTCGTCCAACAAAGAAGAAAACTCCAGCAGTGCCCATAAGGAAGTACTGAGGGATTTGCCAAAAGATGGTTAACGGAACAGTGTCTCCACTCTCCACTAGATCAAGATCTCGGGCTAACTGTAACCGAACCGTCTCAACGGTAGCTGCAAATGTCAAGCTCAAGACAGAGACAAAAAGTCCTATCCCCATTCGTTGTAGCTCTGTGAATCCCTTTGCTAAGCCTGTGAACCGTCTCACAAAGGGAACAATGATGCGGTCATAGATTGGGACAGATATGAGAACACTCGCAGTGTCAAACATCCCGAGAGTAGCTGGAGGGATCTCAAATGAGCCGATGGTTCGTTTCATGGACCGTCCTTGTTGAACAAAGAGAGTGTAAATCTGTGAATGGAGGACTGAGAAGATGATTCCTGAGGCCCAAATGGGGAACAAACGTAACAGAATCTTAACTTCTTCGACTTGAGTCACGGTACAGAGCTTCCATGGATCGGATTTGGCTTCTCCTTCTGATATAATTGCGGCTTTGTCAAGAAACCTGCACATTGATATGAAAAGGTTAGATATAAAGTGTAATGCTCAATTCAAAAATAAGAAATGAGAGGGAAAAAATATTCTCTTGTAACCGTCCGTGTGCTCAATCTTGCAGTCACCAATATTTGAAGAGTTCATATCCCTTGTTTCAAATAAATGTGTGTGGTACTCTTCAGAGAACTTGAGATTCAAGTTACGGTATGCAGCAACAAGAACTTGGCAGACTCTAGTAATCGGGCTACCTTTAGGTTTCTGAAATCTATAAAGTGGCGTGCCAACGAAGAAACTTATGGTAGCAAGTCCCATGAACACGGTTGGTATCAAGAATCCTAATTCCCATCCACAATTCTCTTGGACCCAAACTAGAACAGTAGATGAAACAAAGGCACCAACGTTGATGGTGAAGTAAAACCAGTTAAAGAACGAAGCTTTTCTGACTCGTTCGCTTGGATCAGTCTTGTCAAACTGATCAGCACCAAAGGATGAGACACATGGTTTAATTCCTCCTGTCCCAAGAGCAATAAGGTAAAGCCCTGAAAATAAAACCGTGGACTGAACCGTTGTTGCTGGTGGGCAAAGAGAACCGATACATTCAGCTGGCTTAAGTCCGGGAACTGAAGCTGAGAGAGTCAACGCAACCATTCCCTAAAAACCAAAGTCAAACGTACATAACATCAAGCAAAGAAGATAACCAGAAAGACTTGATTAGTGAGTGAGACTTGGGTAGCTAATAAAGTAAACGTATAGGCATAGCTAAAGCTTACGGTGAAATAAATGGCAGAGAAACAAGCAATAGTCCAATATCTTCCCCAATAAGCATCAGCTATTAAAGCTCCAATAAGAGGAGTGATATAACATGTCCCTTGCCATGTCATGACGTGTCTAGCCGCAGCAACATTGGTCTCATGCAACTCATTTGTGAAGTAAGTGATTAGATTCTTGGCAATACCATAATAAGCCAACCGTTCGCAGCATTCATTTGCTGCCACCAAAGCCATAATGCCAAGTTTTTGGAGATTAGGAACAGAACATGAGAGAATACAACAAGTGAAAATAAAACAAACTTTTTACCAAAAATGAATGGACAAGCTTTCCAGTTTCCTGTTTTCTGCTTCAATGGTGGGTTTCCATAAATATCTATTGAACCATCTTCAGCATACAGTTTCAATTCTTCCTGTAAAAAATAAAATAATTTCAGACATACTTTGGCTTGAACAAATTAGTTACAGAGACGAGAGATCTATCAAAGCTTACTTTACTTCAGTTTGAAGCATTTCAAGGGACTAGGAAAAATATTGGAACTGAAGAGATAATTATCAATTTGAGCAAACATATATCTAGACTCTAGAGGAAACAAATACTAATCTAACTAATTCAATTGAAAATTTAACAAACGTAAATAGACAATCAAAATTAGATAGACCTATGAGGTTGAACCTGTATGAGAGATTCTTCAACTTCTAGCAATGACACTTCTTCATCAATGGAACCCATCTTTTTTACTTTGTTTGAACAGGACAATCTTCACGCAAGTTGATTTATGCTTCTTCACGAAGAATACATTCAAAAATGATTCTCGCACTCACCAAAGTTGTGGTGTGAGTGGTCGGTCAGTGCCAGTCACCACAGTCCACAGAACCACATTCCTTGTATTTTATTATTAAAAAAAAAAAGGAATATAAAACCAAATAAACAAAAAAAAAATTGTGAATGCATTTTAATTTATTCGCTAATGCGATTTGATATATTGTGCTTTTAATATTAAAGGCTTTCCTAATTGTCCTTGTTCTATCTAAAACCACCAAAACTTTGAATAACAGATATCTTCGTCCTAGTCAAGTAATCTATTTTGATTTTTGTAGTTACAATTACTCCTCTTTGTAAATCTAAAATTTTTAAGTAGCTAATGCAATTAGAATACATAGTTTCATACTCCCGATTGTTAAATTTAAATTTAATCATTAGTGAATTATTGCTTATGTCAGTGACCGATTATTGCGATTGATGACAATAACCAATACTGAAATATTAATTACTTCAAATGTTAAAGTTTATTGATCAACAAAAAAAGTTATTCACAAAAAAAAAACAAGAGAAACGAACAAATGAATATTTATTGAATTTTAAAAACTGGAAATTATATGTTTTTCAATTGTAAAACTAATAATATGTTTTGTTGTTTGTTTTACGTTATGAGCGATTAGTGATTACAAATAAATCATTGTTTCGTTGTTGGTTTAACATTAGACTAGGTAGTAATCTGTTTTATATAAATTTAAATTTGTAAAATAACTAAGAATTATATTAATCTGGTGCTATAGTATATATGCGTTATTTTTATGTAAATTAAAAAAAAATAAACCTAACGTGTATTACTTTGAAACGGGAAACATGTCACAGTCCCACCTCATCTCCTCACGTTCTAACCCATATCCTCTCGTCCTATCTCATCTCGTTTCATCTTGTATTGTCTTATCCAGTATGGTCTTGTCTCGTCCCGTCTCATCTCATACTCATCAGAATTGTTTATCTTATGTTCGTTTCCTTTTTAATAATTACTCGTTAAACAATCTTTACCAAAAGAGATTGGGTAAAAAATTTAGATGGGATACCAGAATTCTACGTTGAATATTTTTCTATTTAGTTAGTTGAAATTATCCTAAAAATTATATAATTGTTTTCAAAAACACCAAAATTCTCAAAGTGTCTGTTCCAAAGTGGTTAATTACTTGTCGCATAGTCAACCCTTATCCAAATTAGTGAAAACTTGATACTTAAATTTTGTCTACCTATATTTTTTATTTGTATTTTAATCTAAATTTTATGTCCCCTAATTGACAAAAAAAACTATTCAATATATTTTTTTCATTATTCGAATTTACCCGTTTCAGTTTACATATACTGGAATTTTCTCATAATTTAATTATTATTTTTTAAAGTATATGTACTTAATTAGTAAATTAAATTACTTCAAAAAAACATTGGTAAAATATATATTCAGTCAAATAAAAAACTCTTTTCGGTTGCAAAATTTTAATTGTATAATAGTAGTATTTTTTCATAAAAATTAGTTGGCAACTCTTTTACGATCTTTTGTCAAGATTTTGCTGTATATGTAGAATATTGCAATCCGTACCGAAAATAAACATGATCATCATCTTCATCAGCTGGAAAATATACAATTTTTTGCAATCCATCCATAATAATCAATGACAGCCCGTGTTTGTTGAAAATGTTAAAGTAATTTTGTTACATGATGTTAAATCTTGTCCAGTCACATCTCATCCCGTCTCGTCCTGATCTATCCCATTAGAAATTTTATGTCTCGTAACCATTATTTTTAAATAATTATCAATATAATTATGTTATTAACAAATATTAGCTAAGAAATTTATATGAAATACATGTATTCTCTATTTGTATGTTTAATTTATATAGTTAGTAGAGATTATAATTCTCATAAACTCTCCAAATATTTTTCAAAAATATCTAAAATTCTCAAAAAAACCCGTCTCAAGGTAGTAACCGGTGCCACAACAGGGGACAAAATATTTGATACAATTTTTAAATTCGTAAAATAACTAAGAATTATATTAACCCGGGGGCTAAGCATAGGTGTTTTATTTTTCATGTAAATTTTGAAAACTTTAAACCAAGACGTATTTATTTTGGAAACGAAAATACGTCCAGTCCTGTCCCCCCCCCCTCACGTCCTAACCCATCTCTTTTCGTCCTGTCTCGTCCCGTATCCATCAGAATTTTTTTATCTTATGCTCGTTCTCTTTTAAATAATTACTCGTTAAACTATATTTACTAAAAGAGATTGGGTAAGAAATTTAGATGGGATACCATATTTCTCTGTTGAATATTTTTTTTTAGTTAGTTAAATTTATCCAAAAATTATATTTTTCAAAAATTATATAATTATTTTTCAAAAATACCAAAATTTTCAAAGGGTCTGTTCCAAAGTCGTTAATTACATGTTGCGTAATCAATTCTTATCCAAATTAGTGAAAGCTTGACACTTGAATTTATCTACCTATATTTTTTGATTTCGTACTTTTATCTAAAATTATGTCCCTTTTTAAAAAAATTATTCAATATATTGTTTTTCATTATTCGAATTTACCCATTTCAGTTTACATATACTATTTCTCGTCTTAATACCATAAATAAACTTGACTTTTCTAATAATTTAATTATTGTTTTTAAAGTATATATACTTAATTTGTAAACTAAATTACTTCAAAAAACACTGGTAACACATAAATTCAATCAAATAATAAAACTTTTTAGGTAGTAAATTTTTAATTGTATAATAGTAGTATTTTTTCCATAAAAATTAGTTGGCCACTCTTTTATGGTGTTTTTTTAATGTTTAGTGTATAAGTAGAATACTGCAACCCGTATTGAAACTAAACATGATCCTCATTTTCATTAGCTGTAAAATTTACAATTATTTTGAAATCCATCAATAATCGAACACAGCCAGTGTTTGTTGAAAATGTTAGAGGGATTTTGTTACAGGGTGTTAAATCTCGTCCAGTCCCATCCCATCTAGTCTAGTCCCGATCCATCCGGTTAGAAATTTTATGTCCCATAACCATTCTCTTTTAAATAATTACCAATATAATAATGTTATTAATAAATTTAGACGAAATACATGTATTCTCCATTTGAATGTTTAATTTATACTAGGATCTCATCCGCGCTACAGCGCGGGGGAATATTTTGGTAATGTTGTAGCAAATAACAATATGTAAGATGATGATGTTGTAGCAGACAATATGGTATCTCTTTACTATACTGATTTCTGTTCATTATATTTACTACTGATGTCGAAAACACAATAAAAATAGAGCAATGTAACTTTACATTGTGAGATTTCATTATTTTGAACACTATTATTTGAAAACAGTTGTATTTAATTGAAAGGACTTATTGTGTTAAATATATAATGATAGGGGATATAAATATATTGAAATAATAATTTTAATAAAAATACGTAGTTGTATATCCTGAATGTGTTGACCATATTGTATACCCATAATTTTAAGTACAATAGTGGTTTTTAATAGTGTAGTATAATTTAGAAGCCATATTGTATACCCATAACTTATATTAGTGGTTATTGAAAATGGCTTCTAAATTTTTAGTCTCATAGTTTGGGCAATAATTTGTTGTCTAGACAATTTAAAATTGGGTCTGGGTCTAAGTTTGAAGATATTATTCATTTGGGCTTCCTTGGCCTTTTTGAGAAATTTAGTTATTTTAAAAAACCTCTCTCGTTAAGAGATAAGTAAAACGTTTTTAATTCATTTCTTCGATCAAACAAACACGACTTCATCGTTTCCCCTTCATCTCCCATTTCTCTACCTTAGATACCTAAGTTACAGGGTTTTACTACATTACTTATTCAATCTCCCAAATCCTTTTCCTAAACTTTTCAAATCCTAAATGTTTACACCACCAATTAATCGAAGCAAATCGGTGGGCTTATGGGGTTGTCAAAAGTTTCAGTCGGATTGATTCAGTTTCGCCCAATCTGTTTTCCTTGTTCAATTAATCAATTGAATTGGGTTGGTAAGTTGCTTTTTATTCCGGGTTGGTTGTGATTATGTAGTTTTGATTTCATAGGTCTATACTCTTTCTC